>NW_027413137.1:0-300000 GCF_048544455.1 Silene latifolia | reverse complement strand
TTAAATGACGATTAAGTCCCTACTTAAGGAAACGCCGGTATTTTCTGAAGGATGGGCATCTTTCTTGAAGCTTGAAGAAACGAATTTTCGCTGTCTTGGAATCCGCGCGTCTTAGGCTCGGAACGGCCTGTTGGGGTTGGTGTCCTTAACAGTTAGTGCAAGGACTCATAAACCTCTAAAAGGATCAAAGGGCATACTTTGGTATTATTATCAGTTGATCCACGTTTATCAATAACGGTTGGCTTGCTAGATAAGTTTGACGTTATTGTCATACAGATGGCGGTGATCAACTGGTCCCTAAAAGTCACACCTATAGGATACGTTCGAGAGATGTGACGGTATGAAAATACTGTCATGTAGATGCCAAAATTGACTAACCAGTTAGTCCGAGTTATTTGACTAGAAATTAGTCAAATATGTGATGTTGAGATATTATATTTAATACGGATTAAATATCATGGGCTAAGGCGAATTAACCAGTTAATTCGTAAAATTAAATATAAGCGATTTATATTTAATTGTATATTGAATATAATTATACAATACTGTTTTGTCGGACACGTATTAATAATTCAGCTAACCCGTATTATTAGCTGATGCCTTAATTTCCGATAACCGATAGCAGTTTATAATCAGACCACGTCATATACACTTAGCGAGTGATGGACCGGACCGCGAGTTTAAGTGAAGAGAAAATGAAAAGCCCATATGGGCTCCTCTCACTCGGTTTGGCCGAGAATCACAAAGACAAAAAGGGGAGTTCTCTCCTCTTGTAAAACCTAATTCATTTGCTAAAAATTATTAGGGTTTCGAGAACAGTGCCTCTCGAAATTCGGATCTCTCATCCAGTGAAAAACTCACATCAGTTCTCCCAATATTGCAAGGCAATCGGAGAACATTGTTCTAGCACAAGGGCATATCTCGGACAAGTCTTGGGTGCAACGATTAGGAGGAAATCGCTTTGATTTACTTTCTTTACGCCGCAATTTAAAGGACCCGAGGTTGATTTCTTGTTCCTTATCGTTTCTTTATGTTTTTCGTTTTATGACGATATTCACATGTAAATTTTACGTTATAGTCCTACAATTAAAGGGGTAGTATACGGATATTAACCTACAAGTGGTATCAGAGCGAGGCCACGTAAATTTTTATATGTGTTTTTCATAAAACGATCTTGAAACGACTTTGCTTTTGTCTCGAAAACCGTGCCTAGTATACACGGCAGAAATTTTTTGAAACCGTGTCATGTATTACACGGTAATTTCATCTTTTTCGTTTTGTTTTTTATGCATATTGTTGTTTTATACAGAGATTATAACAATATGTCATGTTTTGTCAATTGTCAAATTTGTTTTAATGCATTTTTTGATCGAATTTGCAATTGATTTTGTCTCGTAATATGTTTTCACGATGGTTTTGAATTTTCCAGAGACTTTTGCACTCGATCGACCAAGTTTTCAATCGATCGAGTGGCTTTTCTGTATAATTTTTGCTCGATCGAGTCCCTGCTGTACTCGATCGACCCTGTTCCAAAACCTTTTTGCTCGATCGAGACCTTGCTGTACTCGATCGACCTGCTTTCAAAACCCCTCTGCTCGATCGAGTTGTCCTCGTACTCGATCGAGTAGATTTGCTGATATAAGTTCTCGATCGACCTCCAGTTTAGTCGATCGAGTACTCCCTGATTAGCATACCCCTCGATCGACTTGCAGTTCAGTCGATCGAGCCCTTTAGTTCCTCGATCGAGCACTTGTGTCCCTGGATCGAGGGATTTCATCTTTAACAGCTTTGAAAATTTGTTTCTTTTGATTTAAATTTTCTTTTGGCTTCAATATGTACTTTATACGGATATAGTACACTCGCTATGATTGTGAAACGGTTCACCACGTACCATTAAGTTATTTTAAAGCGTATTTAAAGTAACGGACTGTATTTGATTAAAATTATATTGATAGAAGCGGTTTTATCACATGAATTTTAATCATTAAAAGGTGGTTTGGATAAATTTAACATAATTACGGAATTATGTCACGAATGAATTAGTTTTTAGTTGATGCATTTTTGTTATTCGTTAATTATGAATGCCTTGAATGCCTTTTATTACGTATTTAATTTTGCAATCAGTTGTAACTTAGTGTGGCTTTAGTAGAACGTGTTACCGTAATGATGGAACACGGTCTTGGTTGTATTTTGAGATCTCGTATCTCCGTTTTGGTTTTTTCACTTGTAATTACAGTTTTTATTAGAATGTAATTAGGTTTATATTTTGTAATTTTAATTGTAATTTTTGAGAAGACCAAAGACGGAGACCGATTCTTGCTCACTCCCGCTACATGGATCAAGATGGAACAACAAGACAAGCTTCTTGGGTCCAACGGTGGATTCCAAAGTTGTATTTTGTTCTTTTTATTAGGATAGGCCACACTAGGATTTTATTTACGTATTGCATTCTTTTATTTATTTTTCGCAACGATAATATGCATCATATTCCGCCTAAAAACCAAACCACCTAATAATTGCATGAAAACTGACACATATAGAGGTCACGAGTTAGTTTTCATTGACATTCTCATGTCACACGTTTTAAAGCCATCATCCAAATAAATTCATTCACAACAGACGCTAGTTATTCGTTCACTTAAAATGAATTATAATTTTGTTGATGGGATCTTCCTCGTATAAACCAAAATTGAGAACGGTCTTTATAGGTCAAACTCCAATGAGTCCCTTCTTCGTCGGTAGGCATAATATGACCCCTTCTACGTCGGGTAAGTTGGAACCGATTGACCTATTTTATCTCAACACTGTGGTCACTCGTACGATCCTGTGACTATGGTGGACTATAGATAGGATTTACGGAAATCTATCGACCAAGAGTTCTTCCGGAAGAATTAGCTAAACAGTTGGCTTATCAATTTACAGAAATTGAGTCTTGGGATCACTTGTATCATTCTTGAGGGAGATCAATTATGCAAGTGCGAGAGTCTACATGTTTAAAATGAATTTTAAAATAGACTTAAATCACCTCGATGAGTTGCTTATTTCGTTTTGTTTTTCTTTCTTTTTCAGTGTAGATCACGTTTTTAACCGCTAAACAACAAATGGCTGGTTCTCCTGATAACCCAATGCCAAGTGCCACATTGGACCGTGAGTCCTGGCTCCGGATCTTCATGAATCAGATGAATCAGTCTACTCGACTGAAGAATGATGGATCCAACTTCGCGGACTGGGAGGCGGCATTACGGAATGCTGCCGCTGCTGACGGGAAGCTCAAATATCTCTTAGAGCCCATCCCGGCAAACCCAGGTCCCACGGCTAGAGCTGCTGAAATCACCAAGTTTAATGATTTCTGTATGGAAGCGGGTGCGATTAAAAACGTACTCATTTTTGCAATGGAACCCAATTTGCAGAAACGCTTCATAGCCCATGGTGCAAACAAGATTTTCACCACGCTCACCAAGGAATTCTCGAAAGCACCGAGAATCGTGACCTATGAGCATACCACTCGCTTCTTTGATGCGAGACTCCGAAAGGGCCAACCGGTTAGCCCACACATTCTCGATGATTGAGAATGTCGAAAACCGAGACCTTTAATCGTAACATCAGCGAGAACATTGTTATCGACCGCATACTTCACTCACTCCACGATGGTTATTCGCAATTTAGAGCGAATTACTATATGAATGATTTGAAGAAGACTCCCCATGAATCGCACTCCCTCCTCGTACAGGACGAGAAGGACATGAAAGTCAGTGGGAGTATGAAACAGGATGTTCTCGTTGTGTCAAATAAAGGAAAGGGTAAGGGCAAAGCTCGGGCAAACCTAGCGGAGGTAAGGCGAAGTTCAAGAAGTCGGGCTCGGGTAAGAGTGGTCTGGTGAGTCGAGTAACTCATCGGCGCGACAAAGAGCAAGAAAGATAACATGGAATGCCATCACCGCCACATGATCCGGGCATTGGAGACGCACATGTCCTGTTTATCATGAGGACTTAAAGGCAGGTCGTGTTAAACCCGTTGGTATGTCTTCTTCTTCTACTTTTATTCATATGATTGAGATTAACCACGCAAGTTACGGAACTTGGGTACTTGATACTGGTTGTGGTTCTCATCTGTGTAATCATGTGCGGGGCTCCAAACATCGAACCCCTCGTAAAGGGTGAGGTGGACCTGCGTGTTGGGAATGGAGCAAGAGTAGCTGCCATCTCCAAGGGGACATATGTGATCCAGCTTCCTAGCGGATTTGAGTTGTCATTATATGACTGCTATTATGTACCTAGTCTTTCCAAAAACATTATTTCAGTTTAATTGATAAACTTGGTTTTTCATTTGTAATAGAAAACAATGCTTGCATTTTCTCATTACACGATATGATTTACTGGCAAGGCGCTTTCCATGAACGGAATTTATGTTTTAGATCAGACCAATGAAATATTACACGTAATGAATAAAAGGTTAAAGGTTGGTGACAAAGATCAAACGTATCTATGGCACCTGCAATCGTATGGGACACATTAATGAGAAACGCGTAAAACAGCTCATCAAACATGGAGCTATCTCGGCCTTTGATTTTCAATCATTTGGCACGTGTGAATCATGTCTCATCGGTAAGATGACTCGGATTTCCTTCAAAGGTGTTGGAATGCGCGCTGCTGACCTATTAGGGCTCATACACACGGATGTATGTGGTCCTATGTCAATCACCGCACGAGAAGGCTATAGGTATTTCATCACTTTCACGGACGATTTGAGTAGATATGGCTATGTCTACTTAATGAAGCACAAAAGTGAATCCTTTGAGAAATTCAGGGAATACCAGAATAGGGTACAGAACCTATTGGGTAGAAAGATAAAAACACTGCGTTCGGATCGTGGTGGCGAGTATCTTTCTCACGAATTTGATCAACACCTCAAAGACTGTGGGATTGCCTTACAGTTAACTCCACCTGGAACACCTCAATTGAATGGTGTGTCCGAACGGAGAAATCGAACACTACTTGATATGGTTCGATCCATGATGAGTCACACGGTTTTACCTGATTCGTTATGGGGTTATGCTCTTTTGTCAGCCGCTCTAATACTTAACCGAAGTCCGTCTAAAGCTGTTGACAAGACTCCATATGAACTATGGAAGGGAACGATCCCTAACTTGTCCTTTATACGGGTTTGGGGCTGCGAGGCTTATGTCAAGTGGAGACCTGAAGATAAGCTCGGCCCGCGATCGGTCAAGACATACTTTATAGGTTATCCTAAAGGATCACGTGGTCATTACTTCTATTCGCCAACCGAACAACGTGTTTTTGTTGCGGCTAGTGCGACATTCTTAGAGAAGGAATTTCTCGAGAATGCAAAGAGTGATAGAACCTTCGACCTGTCGGAGATTCCAGAACCAAATACCGAGCAACTATTGGAGGAACCTATTCCTTCAATCCCGGCCATGTTAACATTCCCGAGGAACCTAGGAGGTCGGGAAGAGTCTCTATTCCTCCAGACAGATACATTGGTATGGTCGAGGAACATGACATAGATGACGTTCTACTCTTAACGAGTAGTGAACCCGCAACCTATAAAGGTGCCATGACCAGTTCTGACTCAAAGCTATGGCTTGAAGCCATGCAATCCGAGATGGACTCCATGTATGAGAACAACGTGTGGGATCTTGTTGACTTACCTGCTAAGGTTCGTCCCCTTCAATGCAAATGGCTTTACAAGATAAAGCATTCTGTGGAAGGTCAACAAGATATCTACAAAGCACGACTAGTTGCTAAAGGTTTCACCCAAGTGCCAGGTTTGCACTACGATGAGATTTTTGCACCCGTAGTCATGCTGCGTTCCATTCGGATTATCTTAGCGATTGCCGCTTTTCATGACTATGAAATTTGGCAAATGGACGTGAAAACCGCCTTCTTAAACGGCTTTTTGGAGGAAGAGTTGTACATGGTACAACCCGAAGGTTTCATTGATCCAGTACATCCTAAGAAAGTGTGCAAACTTAAGCGTTCCATTTATGGACTTAAGCAAGCATCAAGGAGTTGGAATCATCGCTTCGACCAAGTGATAAAAGACAATGGATTCACTCGATCGGTCGAGGAACCATGTTTATATATCAAGTCGAGTGGGAGCAAGATTGTCTTCCTAATATTGTATGTTGACGACATACTCCTGATTGGGAATGACATACCTCTCTTAACTTCGGTGAAAGTATGGTTGAAAAACCATTTCCAGATGAAAGATCTGGGAGAGGCACAAAGAATTCTAGGCATCCGTATCTATCGAGATAGATCACGACGGATGCTATCTCTCGATCGGGAGTCTTACATAGACAAAGTCCTAGAGAGATTCAAAGATGACTAACTCCAAGAAGGGGTTCCTTCCTATGGCTCCGGGGGTGCATTTGAGCCGATCTCGGCACCGAGACACCGGAAGAGAAAGAGCGCATGATACGGATTCCTTATGCTTCGGCTATAGGATCAATCATGTATGCCATGATATGCACACGTCCGGACGTGGCATATGCATTGAGTATGACAAGTCGATTCCAACAAAGATCCAGGTGAACCACATTGGTCGGGTCAAGAACATTCTTAAGTACCTACGGAGGACTAAAGATTGGGCATTGACTTATGGAGGCTCTCAAACGCTATGCGCAACCGGTTCTGCAGATGCTAGCTTCCAAACGGATCGAGATGACTCGAAATCTCGACCGATTCGTTTTTACTCTTAATGGCGCTGCAGATCACCGGAAGAGTTCGAAACAAATCACATTACAAGAGATTCTACGACTGAGTCCGAGTACTATGCCGCGTCTGAAGCTACGAAGGAAGCGATATGGATGCGTCAATTCTTACATGGGCTATCTGTAGTGCCTAGTTCGAATGACCCGATCACTATCTATTGCGACAATAGTGGTGCCATCTTCCAAGCTAAGGAGCCAAAGTCTAGCAACAAGTCTAGACATGTACAACGGAAAGCTCATCTAATCCGGGATTACGTGGAGCAAAAGGAAGTAGTGATAGAAAAGATTGCTACAGACAATAACATAGCAGATCCTCTCACTAAAGCATTACGACAAGATAAGCATGAAGGCCACGTCAATTCCATGGGAATAAAACGTGTTCCTAAGTTGTAGTACTCTTTGATGGATCAGATCCATTCGCTTTTGTACTCTATACACCATCATCGTTTTGATATTTTATATATATTTTGTTTTTCATGTGGATTTGTACGACAAATTTTGAACACCACAAAGTGAACTGAACGAACATTATATTTTTCAGTCCTTAATTGCCCACATGAGTGATAACTCGCAATTATTTTGTGACGTTGGTTGATGGTGGGTTCAACGAGCCATAAGTCAACCAGTTGACTGACCAATCACAGAGGCGAGTTATACGGATATCTCGTAGGACACCATTGTGACATCGACGTGGAGTCCTAAATGTTTTATAACATTCGTTGCCCGGTCGTGGATAGGACTTCCATGGTGATCCTAAGAGTCGATTCTTTGACTATCGACTGTCTCTTGAGACTACGGCAGATTTTGGGTGACTTTGGTTTCTTTCTCACGGTCATCCGTAATGTGGGGCCAAGTAGATTTTTTCTCGGTCATTTCATGCTGTGCTTAGATCGGAAGGAGTCGAGTTGAAGGAAATATTCAGCCTTTATCGGTACTCGATATTTCTCGGGGCCACTCGAGGAGTCAGAATCGAAATGCATGGCCATGCTCGGATACGGATTCGTTTTATCGGTTAAGTTACTCTCTAGTCAGGGAAACCACTCTAGATACAGATCGATTGTAAAAATACGACCTTTGCGGATCCGGATCTGCAAATTGTTTTACATTGAGTGGGAGAAATTTTAAATGAATATGAGAATCGGTTATCGCACATACACTTGTACGGACAAGTGGGAGTTTGTTGGAGCTTGTGTCCTCCAGTTAGTGCGGATAACGTCATTGCACATGCACTTGTACGGACAAGTGGGAGCTTGTTGGGGTTAGTGTCCTTAACGGTTAGTGCAAGGACTTATAAACCTCTAAAAGGATCAAAGGGCATACTTTTGGTATTATTATCGGTTGATCCACGTTTATCAATAACGGTTGGCTTGCTAGATAAGTTTGACGTTATTGTCATACGGATGGCGATCAATCGGTCCCTAAAAGTCACACCTATAGGATACGTTCGAGAGATGTGACGGTATGAAAATACTGTCATGTAGATGCCAAAATTGACTAACCAGTTAGTCCGAGTTATTTGACTAGAAATTAGTCAAATATGTGATGTTGAGATATTATATTTAATACGGATTAAATATCATGGGCTAAGGCGAATTAACCAGTTAATTCGTAAAATTAAATATAAGCGATTTATATTTAATTGTATATTGAATATAATTATACAATACTGTTTTGTCGGACACGTATTAATAATTCAGCTAACCCGTATTATTAGCTGATGCCTTAATTTCCGATAACCGATAGCAGTTTATAATCAGACCACGTCATATACACTTAGCGAGTGATGGACCGGACCGCGAGTTTAAGTGAAGAGAAAATGAAAAGCCCATATGGGCTCCTCTCACTCGGTTTGGCCGAGAATCACAAAGACAAAAAGGGGAGTTCTCTCCTCTTGTAAAACCTAATTCATTTGCTAAAAATTATTAGGGTTTCGAGAACAGTGCCTCTCGAAATTCGGATCTCTCATCCAGTGAAAAACTCACATCAGTTCTCCCAATATTGCAAGGCAATCGGAGAACACTGTTCTAGCACAAGGGCATATCTCGGACAAGTCTTGGGTGCAACGATTAGGAGGAAATCTGCTTTGATTTCTGTTCTTTACGCCGCAATTTAAAGGACCCGAGGTTGATTTCTTGTTCCTTATCGTTTCTTTATGTTTTTCGTTTTATGACGATATTCACATGTAAATTTTACGTTATAGTCCTACAATTAAAGGGGTAGTATACGGATATTAACCTACACGGCCAGATTCTATTGTCTCTGCCCGGGCGTCTTTGGGAGAAGACGGGCGTCTTCTGGTAGCTGCTGCCCGGGCGTCTTGTAAGGAAGACGCACGGATTGTGGTGCTGGGGACGGGTGTCTTCACGACAATCCGCACGGATTGCTGCTCAGCCTTGTTTCTTCTTTTTTCTTCCCTTTTCTTCATAAAATCCTTGGGGATTTCTTTGGGGATGCAAGGATCTTTCCTCATCATTGCCCAACTACTATAATATGTACAAAGGCCTTCTAATCTTGTCTCTCCTTGATGCTTAGTCATTGGATTCAATCAATTTAGTCTCATTTTCCCATGAAAATGCAAGGTTTGCACTCCTTTCCTATCAAGGACACAAAACCTCAAACAATATGCAAAACAAAGAACTAAAGACAATAAATGACCCAAATATGCACTAAAAAGCATGGGAACAAGGCTAATTAGGGGACTAAATATGCTCTAATTATGGTCACATCAAATATCCCCAAACCGAACCTTTGCTCGTCCCGAGTAAAGAGGTGAAAAGACTAGGACCATTATTTAAACTAACCTAATAACATAGCCGATATGAGACAATTAGCGGGTCTCACTTCGCCCCTTCAACTCACAACAAGACAACCATGAGGTAGGATGCCTTCTTGCAAGGCAAGGTGGGTCTTGCCAAAATGGCGTCACATTCAAACATTAAGCACACAAAATCAAATAATGGATGCATCTACAAAAGGAATAGCCACTTCCTCATCAAGTGGCGGAGTCAACTAAAAGAGAACAAATTTAAGAGCATATATTCCGTCACAAATACTAGTTCAACAAATCACTAAGGCTAAGAGGATGGCACTAAATCACCTCCAAATGGTGTTAAACTAGACTACTTTCGTCCTCAATTTCCAAATACTTTCGTCAAGAGCGATCGGATGGCGTGGAATGATGATCCCCATGATGCTAGTAGCATATGACATGACAAGTATCGAGTTCTCTACAAAAGTAAAGGTCATGGATCGTCCCAAGCTCGATAAAGGGGCTTGACAAAAAGGCTTTTTGGGAATGAAATGTTCAAATCGTTGTAAACAATGGTGGATATGACTAGCATTCAAAAATTGACCTCATTTAACTTTCACATTTCAAAAATTAGAGATGGGGTTTGTCCCTTCCGTGCTAATGTCCTTTGCTTTCGCCAATCGCTTATTAGGCAACCGGTTAACCTCTAGACAATAGCTTTTCGGGGTGATAGTCACTCACGTCTGGGCGGTTGAATTCACAACCGTGTGGGGGCCCAATTCAATGGATCCCTCTCCAAAGCACATCGAAGTGGTACGCCTCCATCAAAACAACTAAAATTCTCAATATTTCAACATTTCATAACATTTGAGGTTTCCTTGGCAATAAAACATTTCCACATACAAAATCTTTGAAATGAGCACTTCAAACTTATTGATAGAAAGTATTTTTTGGTTGCCATACCACAAGGTCAATCAAGGTCACCTAGACAAGTTAACCAAGTCCACATCGCATCACGGGGTTGGATAGGTGACTCACATGCAAACCCTTGACTAGGCTTTGGGTCATGGGTCGAAAGACACTAGTATGACACAATCTAGGGTGTTTTACATCCATTTTAGTAGGCGAAGTCTTAAGTTGAAAAAGTATTTGTAATGGCTTAGTTGCTCTTGTCAAAGTTCCCAATTAGGCACTTTTCAAAATATTTCATCTAAATGCAACTATATGCCATGATGCAACTATTATATACATCCTAATGCAAGTGATTCTACCAACTAATATGACATATAAACTAAATGCAAGTCCTAAGTTCACATTGTTATACCTCATCAATCAAAATAAAGCCACATAGTCATTAACATAAAGAAGAAAAAGGAGATTGGAAAGATCATACCATGCGGTCTTCAATATCGTCATGTCTCGGATGTGGCGTAGTCTATCAATGTGAACAAGGATAGAACAAACACAATATATACAATAATATATACTTGACTACACTACAAAGGAAATGAACATGTTTTTGGTTTTTCAATTTTCAAATTTTTATGGTTTTTCGAAATTTTTCAATTTTTTTTGGATTTTTGAATAAAAGTTAGATTAAAATACCCCATCCCCACACTAATATGGACATTGTCCTCAATGGCCAAAATGATGGGAAATTATGCAAACATGATGCATGATTTCTACACTAAATGCAAGCTACACTAATTTACACTACATGATGCATGGTTTTTGTTTATGACGGAGAGGATAATTTAGATTACCTCCCATTGTGTATGTATGTACTTCCCCAAACCGAGTTAGACATTATTGCTAATGTCCTAAGGTTAGGTGTAGTTCATGCACACACTATGCAATGCATGTAACTAATTTTGTCATTTTGGATTTTTTTTTAAAAGTGGGAACAATAAAATGAGAACACCTCAATGGGGCCGAGGTGTTAGTCCTTTATGGTGCTAGGACTACTCCAACAATGATCAAGATTAATAAAATACAACAAAGAGAGAAATAGACAAATCTCAAGAGGGTAGGAGCTTCCTAAGATTGCTAATCTTCCATCATATCATCACTATCATCATCTTCCTCACTTGAAGTGGACTCATCACCACTTCCCTCTTAACTTTGTTGTTCACTTTGCTCATCATCCTCTTCTCCTTCTTCACTAGGTTCTTCATCAATGTTATCATCAACCTCTTTATCACCGACAACCTCATTATTACCCGGAAACTCACCCCTAGATGCACTCGGAAAGAAGACTTCCCTATCCGCCCAACTAGGCAAAGGACATGAAGGGTCAAGTAGTCCTTGCCTAGCTAAGTGAAGGAGGGGTGGATATTGGGCTAAGTAAGCATCTTCCCGGTCCTTGAAGGCTTGCTTGTGCATCTCTTGCATAAGAAGAGTCATATAATCTTTGCTTGCTTCAACACCTTCGGGCTTGAACTCTTGGTACTTGAAAGGATAGGGTAGTGTGACAACGGAAGAGGAGGGCATTTCAATTTCACCCTTTTTGTTGTCGGATAATGTATTCGGCCTCTTTTGAAAGGGGAAGGAGATAGTTGGTCCGGTGGACACTTAAACGACAAATCTTCGAAGGCAAAGTAAAAGATCTAGCCTCACTAGTGAGCCACCCATACTTGGTGTCAAGAGGGTTATGAGAGACCCACTTGTACTTGTTTATCATAATATCAATAACAATGAGATGACCACCCTTTTTCGCCACATACTTGCTATCCTTGTTGAAGTTCGGATCAAAGTATTTAGCCAAAAGAGTGACTAGACCTCCATTCACAATGACGGTAGTGCCTTGCTTCCCACAATCAACATTTAGCCATCTATCCACCAAAAGCCTTAGAGAGTTGAAAGGCTTGGTGAATTCCCTTCCAATGTTCAAGGCCGACTCAAGAAGAACAAAATCGAGTTTGGTGAAATGGTTGGTGTCTTTTCTTGCAATGATGGTGTTTCCTACAACCTTGTGCCACACTCTAATGCCCGGATGGTGGACTAATAGAGCGCGACTTGCATGAAAGTTCTCAAATTTCCTTCCGGAAATCGCCTCCCAAAGAGGCTCGGGGTCATATTTGCCAACATTCTTGAAATAACTCGGTGAATCACTAAGACCCAAAGCTTTACCCATTTCCTCAAAGGAGATGCGCCTACTAACATTAGCTAGGTGAAACTCGATGGTTTCCATAGTCTCTACCTTATTGACTTTCAAAGAACTCAAAAATTCTAAGGTAAGGGAGGGGTATGTCAATTCTTTTGTTGTAAACAATTTCTCCAACCCCATGGCTTTAAAGGAGGCACTAATTTGCTCAAGGACACCCAACTTATCTAAGGCATCTTCACAAATAAACTTGGTGGATAGAAATGATTTTCTAGCAAACTTAGCAAAAGTGTTCCTATGGGATTTGGAAATGAAAATTACCTCCGGATAATTCGAAAGTTGAGCAATTTCCGGAGTAGTAGATGTTGTTGCTTCCATGGGAGGTTGTTGTTGTTGCACTTCCAAGTTTGGGCTAGCTACCACCATAGCCAATGCTTTCTTTGCTTAAAGACTCTTTTGTCTTGATGAGAGTGCCTTTGCCTTTGGTGCCTTTGCCTTTGTTGCTTTTGTTGCTCCCTTTGTCTTTGCCATTGATGAATAAACCAAGAAAAGAGTGAAAATCTTCAATTTCTAGTGTACCCAAATCGATTTAAAGATGAAAGGCTTTGCCTTTATGAATTCAAAAATCGACTCAAAGGTTGAAGATTTTGTGCTTGGTTTTGATTTTTGTTGAAAGAGGAGTGATTAATTTGTTGTTAAAAGGATGTTTTGTTTGATTTTGGTGAATGTTGTTGAAGAATCTTGTTTTTGTGATGGAGAGGATGAGGGTTTTGGAGTTATGGGGTTTATGGGTAGTGTTTTGAATGCAGGAATGAGGAAATGAATGTGGGATGGGGTTTATAATAAACCCGAAAAATTTGAAATGCAGGGGGAAGACGGGCGGCTTTCCTTCGGGACGCCCGGATTCTGTCTGGATGGGCTTCAGGAATTCTCGCCTAAAGACGGGCGGATTGCAGCAAAGACGGACGGATTTGGAAATGCGGGACGAGCGTCTTTCAGAGAAGACGGGCGGATTGCAGCAAAGACGGACGGATTTGAAAATGCGGGACGAGCGTCTTTCAGAGAAGACGGGCGGTTTCCTTTCCAGGGATTTTTCTTGTTTTCCTCAGCAAAAACGACGGGCGTCTTTCCGAAGACGGGCGGATTCTATTGCAGGACGCCCGGATTCGTTAACAGTCACAAAATTTCAAAAATTTAGCTCAGAAGGACGGGCGTCTTCTGCCCAATATGCCCGGATTGCCTGAAGACGGGCGGATTCTCTTGAAACCGCTCGGATTCTACCCCTTTTACTCGGATTCAGTTCCATCCGTGTACCTTGCATATCCCTTGTCATTTTTCATTCTTCAAAATCTCGTGTTCTTCATTGTGGGGGCACTACTAAAGCATGAATAGCCTAGGCAATTGTTATCCCCACACTAAGCTAAAGCACTACACATCAATTGAAATCATTAGTCCCTCCCTCACTTCTCTCAAACATGATAATTATCTTGATCAAGGCATAAAAATCCAAAAATGACAAAAATGCAAATTAAGAATTAAAATGCGAGTTAGGGAGTTAGAAATATTTACAAATGGTGGTTTAGGGAGGACTCCACCAAACTCTCATTCTTGATGAGATGTCAAGGGGGCATGTCCAAGGTGTTGTTGATGTTGCTCAACACCTTGAAAAAGTAATCAAAAGCTTGTTCATTGTCGTGATAAAGTTCTTCAATATATCTTTGCCCTTGTTGTCGGTCTTGATCGATAGCATTACCAATGTAGGGATTGAAAATTCCTTCAAACTCATCTTCCCAAAGACCACAAACTTCATCTACTTGGTCACTAAAGATATCTTGAGTTGATAGAGACAACTCTCCCATTATCTTGTTTTGGCCAATGAGGCCATCTTCTTCATTGCTTGACTTTGGTGAGCTTTGCAAGCTCTCTTTGTTACAATTCACTTGCTCTTTGAATGGAGCATCTTCAATTTTCTTCTTCCATTGGAGTTCCGACTTCTTCCTATCATCCTTCCGGCTATAATGATCAATCATAAAACATGGTTCATGCAAACGGGGAGCTCTCATAGTCTTGTCAAGATTAAAAGTTATACTCTCATCTCCCACTTCTAGAGTGAGCTCTCCATGTTTCACATCAATCACCGCACCGCTGTGTGTAAGAAAGGTCTTCCTAGAATGATTGGAATGTTGGAATCCTCTTCCATATCAACAATGACAAAGTCCACCGGAATGAAAAATTTCCCAATTCGTACGGGAACATCTTCCCATATCCCTAATGGTGTCTTCGTCGATCTATCGGCCATTTGGAGTGTGATATTGGTGCATTTAAGCTCTCCCATCCCCAACCTTTTACTCACCGAGTATGGCATAACACTCACACTAGCCCCTAGATCACATAAGGCTTTGTTGATCATGGTGTCGCCAATGGTACACGGTATTGAGAAACTTCCCGGATCCTTGAGTTTTGGAGGTGAACTCCCTTGAAGTATTGCACTACTCACTTTAGTGAAGGCGATAGTCTCAAGCTTCCGGATCGACTTCTTCTTTGTGAGGATGTCTTTCATGTATTTCGCATAGGCCGGCACATGATTGATTACTTTTGTGAAAGGAATTGAGACTTCCAAATTCTTCACAATTTCCATAAATTTTCCAAGTTGGTCATCAAATTTGGGCTTGGCTTGACGACTTGGAAAAGGAATTCTAATCACAATGGGCTCCTTCTCCTTGACCTTGTCTTCATTTTTCTTTGAAATTTCTTCTTTTGATGATTCTCCATCTTTAGAGTTTTGCACAATTTCTTCCTTATCACTAGCTTCCACAACTTCATCCTCAACTTGCTTCTTCGGTGCTTCATACCTTGTACCACTTCTCAAGTGAATGGCACTAACCGTTTCATGTCTTGGGGGATTACTTTGAGGTGGTAATTGCCCCTTTTGTCTTTGTGAGCTTGAAGATGCTAGTTGAGTCAATTGGGTTTCCAACATTTTGGTGTGAGCTAGAATGTTGTTGATGGTGGTTTCCTTTGCTTGACTATCTTTTTGCATTTGTGTGAAAAATTCTTGTTGATTCTTTTGCATTTGAAGGACCGCTTTTTGAACATCAAAACCTTGGTCATTTTGTTGATTGTATGGATTTTGATTTTGGTAACCTTGGTTTTGGTTGTAAAAGGGTCTATGATTTTGGTTTCTCATGGGAGGTGGGGTGTATGTTGTTTGAGGATTTTGAACATTTTGGCTTTTGTATGAGAGATTTGGATGGAATATGGTGTTTTCATTGTAATAGTTGGAATAAGGGGTACCACTCTTGTATGCTTGGAAAACATTCACTTGTTCATTTGTTCCCCTACATTCACTTGAGTCATGTCCCAAAGTTCCACAATTCTCACATATCCCACTTGGGATTGATGAAGATGCCGTCATGGCATTAACATGATGCTTTGGTGATTTTGAGGCTTCTTCAAGTCTAGCCATAGCTTTTTCAAACTTCAAGTTGATTGTATCAATGTGAGCACTAATTTGAGCACCCAATTGAGTAACAGAGTCCACTTCATGCTTTCCTCCTCTAGTAGCCTTGCGAGGTCTACTATATTGTGAGTTATGGACCGCCATTTCCTCAATTTTGTTCCAAGTTTGATTGTCATCAACTTCGGTGAACATTCCATTTGATCCCATGTTGAGAATGTTCCTTGAATCTTCATATAGACCGTTCTAAAATTGTTGTACTAAGAACCACTCGCTAAGTCCATGGTGAGGACATGAGCGACAAATTCCTTTGAACCGCTCCCAAGCTTCATACAAAGATTCTTCATCCCTTTGCTTAAAACCCGTAATTTGAGCTCTTAGCATGTTAGTCTTTTCCGGTGGGTAGAATTTTTTGTAGAAAGCTAGAGCCAACGTCTTTCAAGAATCAATTCCGAGAGTGGCCTTATCAAGGCCTTTCAACCATTGTTTCGCGGTGCAAATTAGAGAAAAAGGAAATAAGACCCATCGAATTTTGTCTTGAGTTACACCGGTTTGAGAAATCGCATCACAATAGTCACAAAAGGTCTCCATATGAGAGTGAGGGTCTTCACTAGGCACCCCCCCAAATTGGCTTCTTTCGACTAATTGAATAAATGCGGATTTAGCAATGAAATTTCCAGTCAAATGTTGTGGTGTGGGAGTACCATTGGGTAGGTTCTCCTCGGTGGGTACGGAATGTGATGAAAACTTAGGCATTGTGGGTTGATTTTGTGTTGTATTTTGTGTTGGGTTCTCCTCACCTTCTCTTGCAAAAGGGTTGATGAACTCAATAGTTGGTTGAATATCTACAACCTCACTAATACCTCTCAAATTTCTCCTAGCAAGTCTTCTATTGGTTGTCAAAGTTCTTTCAATTTCACGATCAAAAGGTAACAAATCACCTTGTGACCTTCTAGACATTCAAAATATCAAACAACTCGAAAACAATTAGAATAAAGCTTGAGGAGTTTTACTTCCTCAAGGCAAAGAAAGACACAACTAATAACAATATAAGAAAATCTAAATCAAGATAACACCGTCCCCGGCAACAGCGCCATTTTTGGTCGGACTAAATCTTTTCGGTAACTTGTCGTTAGGAGCACCTAGACCAAAACACAATTTATAGCTTCACAAACAACTCTACAATTAGTAAAGAGGCAAGTAAAGGTCGTATCCCAAGGGACGGGAATTGAGATGAGATTTCTATTGAGACTAGTGGTGTCTTAGGGGTGTCACAATTTGGGTTGATGTAGAAGGTCACTAAACTAAATAGCAATGAAAGTAAATAAGCAAGATGAATTGAAAGGGTTGTAAACAATTGATAAAAAGCACTAGGGTATCATGGGGTCATAGGGGATTCATGGGAATTGATCATACAAACATGTTCTCTAATTATAAGCAAGCAATTATTGTTGTGATGGATTGAGTTGGGTTATATCTTACAATCCTAGGAAAGTTTGGGTTCCGGAGCCAAATCGATTAGATTGTACAACACCTACAAGTCGACTTAGTCTTCCCTACTCAACAACATACATGGTCTAATGAGACTCGAGTTGGTTTATATCTTACAAGTCTCATTGAAAAGGTAGGTGATGGGTAAAAAATGCAAGGATTCATAGGCTCGCATTTCATCAAACATAACATGTGCATGAGTTAAGATCAAAACAAGCAAGCAAATAAACCATGAAAGCATATTAATTTAAGCATGAATCATTCCCCATGTTGGTTTCCCCTAATTACCCATTAACCCTAGCTATGAAACTACTCACTCATTATCATGTTGAACATGTTAGCAAGGTTGTCAATCATACCAACAAAGTGAAACATGATGAACAAATGAAAGTAATTAGCAATAATTAAAAGGGATTAAGAGAATTATACCTACTAATGATTCCAATAATAAAGCAAAGAATAAAAGAAGTATTTGATGCTTGATTGAGAGGTTGTCAATCTCCCAATAATAACCCAAATAATCTTCAATTACCCAATATAAAGGTTGAACAAAAGAGAGATTAAAGAAATAAAACTTGTATTAAAACTTGATTACAAAACTAAAGAGAGATTTGATTCATATTAACTACTCTAAGAATTGATAAGAAGAACATCCTCTTCCAATTAGACTAATGGGGTATTTATAGTGGAAATTAGGTGGATGCATTAGGGTTAACTAAGGGCTTAAATGACGATTAAGTCCCTACTTAAGGAAACGCCGGTATTTTCTGAAGGATGGGCATCTTTCTTGATGCTTGAAGAAACGAATTTGCGCTGTCTTGGAATCCATGCGTCTTAGGCTCAGGACGGCCGGATTCTATTGTCTCTGCCCGGGCGTCTTTGGGAGAAGACGGACGTCTTCTGGTAGCTGCTGCCCGGGCGTCTTGTAAGGAAGACGCACGGATTGTGGTGCTGGGGACGGGCGTCTTCAGGACAATCCGCACGGATTGCTGCTCAGCCTTGTTTCTTCTTCTTTTCTTCCCTTTTCTTCATAAAATCCTTGGGGATTTCCTTGGGGATGCAAGGATCTTTCCTCATCATTGCCCAACTACTATAATATGTACAAAGGCCTTCTAATCTTGTCTCTCCTTGATGCTTTGTCATTGGATTCAATCAATTTAGTCTCATTTTGCCATGAAAATGCAAGGTTTGCACTCCTTTCCTACCAAGGACACAAAACCTCAAAGAATATGAAAAACAAACAACTAAAGACAATAAATGAACCAAATATGCACTAAAAAGCATGGGAACAAGGCTAATTTGGGGACTAAATATGCTCTAATTATGGTCACATCAGCGCGAGCCAGCCGGCGGTGTAAGGGGCCTCCCTCTAGTTTTGAAAATGAGAAAGAAAAGGCCTGCTTGAGGCGCGGGTTAGCCAACGGTTGTATGCCATGTTCTGACTATTTAGAAAACGTTATAAAACGTGTTAAAAATGGGTATTTGAACCCGGTTTGATTTTGAAGGGTCGTTTAGACCGCATTTTTCGATTTGAAGAACTAGACTCGAATAATCAATCATTATTTGATAATATTCGGTGTCGGGTTCGGTTTGACAAGCTTGACATGAATAGTTTTGAAAATGATTATGGACTAATTGTTTTAAGTCCATTTTGAATGTAATTAGTCGGTACTCATCATCGCATCTTTTAAAATCCGGCATGGTATGTATAACCAAGGATGACTTTGTGTTGGTGACTAATATGTTTGTTTGAAAAAATGTGAAGGAATTAAATAAAAGGCTTTAAAATACCTCTTAAATGTCATTAACCAAATATTTTCACCGAAACACGGATTTAACCGTCATGGTATGAAGAACCAAGGGTGAAAAATGCTTTATGGTTAAAACATGTGAAATGAAACAAAAGGTTTCGAAAATATTTGAAATGGTAAAAACCGATTACAAATATGAAAAATGGATTAAGGGAAATGACGAGAACAAACACGGTTGATCTCTGGTCTGAGTACCCCATTTAGGCGCGAGCCCATTGGCGACCTAAGGGGGCTTCGCCTCACCAAAAATCGTTTTGGCTCGTTTATTCCATGTTTTGGTTCATGTTATGCATGTTTTAGCATGTTAAAGTCATGAAACAAATGAAAACATATTAAAAGAGGATTTTTACACCCTCATACTTACATGTTTGGTTATGGCGAGTGACCGACGTAAGTGTAACAACTTGTTTGATCAGAAAAAACTCGGTTTAAAACCGTTTTGGTAAGTAAAAGAGTGTTTTAAAAGTTTAGTGATGATGTAGTGGTCAAAGTGGTCGGACAAGTGATTTAATGCACGATGACGGTACCAAACAATGTGTAAGGCTCGTGTTTACGATCGGTAGGTCGTAAACACGCGTCGGATTGTGACTTAAGAAGTCGAGTCGAGAATTTTAAGGGAGAAAAGAGGGGGCGGACACTCGCGTAAATCTCAAATGGGTGGCATTTGAGGGGTATTTATAGGAGAATGAGTGGTTGTGTGAGTTTTGAGCGACGTGGCCACCTGGGCTGCTCAAAGAGGCGCGAGCCATGCCGCGGGTCTTCGAGTTGTGTTGTCGCTTTCACAACAAATGCAATCATGATTTGTTCTATCCTAGGTTTTGTAGTCACATGTTTGGTACTTGACCATTCATGAATCCGGGAAAACTTAAGGTAGAAGGTTTGAAATGTTTTGGTTTTTGTGTTTGACTCGGTTTGACTCGTTGTTGGAGTCGGGATTTGAATTTTTGAGTCGGTTTTTGGTCCAGTGTCGGTTTTAACTCTAGTTAGTGTCATTGCGACCCCGTCGCGGTGCATTAAACACTCCAGGTATTTTTGAAATGTTTTGAAATGTTTTTTTTTCGAAATCGTTTTAAGTTTTCCGACGTAAAGTTGTACACAAACTGTCGATCAAACGCTGCGATCCCAAAACATGTTGTAATCCGATAATCATCGGGTGTTTGTTGGAGTCTCAGCAGATACTGGGTATCTACAGAGCCCCCACTTTGACTGAGACTTGGACAGGGCGAAAGTCAAAGTAGAGTCCCTAGGTCAATCGAAGATTACAACCTGAAGACCCAAGTGACGTCGAGGCGGCTCGAAAGGATTCGGGCCAAGGACCTGCCGTCGGGAAGGGCGACGCTGAGGTGACTCGAGCGTACGAGTCAAGGACCTATCGTCGGGAACAGTTTAGAGTCTGTCGACTTCCTATTCGGGTCGTTTAAAGTCCATTAGACTACATACGAAGGCTCGCCAGCCATAAGAAGGAGTCATACCTGAGGCATCTTCGGATATGTCCTTGCATGGTTGCGGATAAAGGCTCGCCAGCTGCGGTGCACATTTGAGGAGGGCTCGCCAGCCGCGGTGCGTTGTAAGGCTCGCCAGCCGAGACAAGGAAATGTACCCGAGGCATCTTCGGGATGTGTCCTTGAAAAGGGTGCGGACAAAGGCTTGCCAGCCGTGGTGCGTATGTGAGGAGGGCTCGCCAGCCGCGATGCGTTGTAAGGCTCTCCAGCCATGGTGCGTTGTAAGGCTCGCCAGCCAGATGATAAGGAAATGTACCCGAGGCATCTTCGGGATCTGTCCTTGAAAGGGTGCGCGCAAAGGCTCGCCAGCCGTGGTGCGTATGTGAGGAGGGCTCGCCAGCCGCGATGCGTTGTAAGGCTCGCCAGCCATGGTGCATTGTAAGGCTCGCCAGCCATGGTGCGTATGTGAGGAGGGCTCGCCAGCCATGACGAGTTGTAAGGCTCGCCAGCCGTGGTACGTTGTAAGGCTCGCCAGCCATGGTGATAAGGAAATGTACCCGAGGCATCTTCGGGATCTGTCTTTGAAAAGGTAAGGAAATGTACCCGAGGCATCGGCGGGATGTATCCTTGAAAAGGTTGCGGACAAAGGCTCGCCAGCCGTGGTGCGTATGTGAGGAGGGCTCGCCAGCCGCGATGCGTTGTAAGGCTCGCCAGCCATGGTGCGTTGTTAGGCTCGCCAGCCAGATGATAAGGAAATGTACCCGAGGCATCTTCGGGATCTGTCCTTGAAAGGGTGCGGACAAAGGCTCGCCAGCCAAATGATATGGTCGGGTTAATGGACCATCAGAGTAGCCGCGTCGAATGGGCTTGTTTTGAAAGTAGCGAACTCGTGATGCCGCTGTGGAAATAGTGAGTAGGGGTTCTCACCATCACTATTTTTATAATGAGTGGGTTTCGCGAGGAAGCCCCTTGCTGGTATTTGAAGGAATAGTGAATTTGGAATTTTCACCATTCGTCGGCTTGAATTTGCAGTGGTGGTTTTGATCGCCGTTTGTTTTAATTTTGAAGGAAAATAGCAAATTTGAGTTTTGCTATAGTCCTTGAAGTGACGGTTTATGTGCCGCCGTTGACATGTGGTGAAAATAGTGAATTTGGAATCTTCACTATCGATTGAAGTGACGATTTATGTGCCGCCGTTGACATTTTGAAAGAAATAGTGAATTTGGAATCTTCACTATTAATTGAAGTGACGGTTTATGTGCCGCCGTTGACATTTTGAAAGAAATAGTGAATTTGGAATCTTCACTATTAATTGAAGTGACGGTTTATGTGCCGCCGTTGACATTTTGAAGGAAATAGTGAATTTGGAATCTTCACTATTAATTGAAGTGGCGGTTTATGTGCCGTCGTTGACATTTATGGTGAAAATAGTGGAATTCAATTTCCAACTATTATTTTGAAATTGACGGTTTTAATTGCCGTTGCTGGAAATAGCGGTTTTTGAATTTTCGCAATTATTTTTTGAAGTTGGCGGTTTTGATCGCCGTTTGCTTGAAAATAGCGAGTTTTAAATTTTCACTATTTGTTTTGTTTGTTTTCGATGAGATGACGACATTCAATATCGTCAACGAAAATTTTGAAGTTTGTCTTGGGAAATTGGGCCAAAGCCCAAATTTCGCTGAAAAAGAAGAGGGGAGGCCTGGTTTAGGCGCGAGCCACCTGGCGATGCAAGCCGGCTTCCCTATTTCTTGTTAAAAAGACGCGAGGTTGAGCTGCGGATGATTATTCATCTTCAACCTCGAAAACTCGCCAAAATCGCCATTAAAGGACCTTCAAGCTTGCTTCCACTTGTGCCATTGTCAACAAATGTCATCTCAAGGTAAGTATTTCCTATGAATCCTTTCAAATTTGTTGATTGTTAGCTTAGTTAAATTAGGGCGGATTTTGCCCTAAAAAATCAAATTGGGTGTTTTTGATTGAGCCAATTTCGAGTGAAATTGATGTTTGCATTAGGTTAGAAACCTGTTTAGGAGTATAGGGGTGCTTTTAGTTTGCATTTTGGTCCTCGTTCCCGCTCCCTAGGCTCGAAAAACGTGATTGAGGCGAGAAACCGTCTCATTTCACAATGCCAAGTTTATTTGCTTGGGTAGTGGGTCCCACTAGGTTGCATTGTAGTTGTGAAAACCCGTATTTGCCATTTAAGGACCTTCGTTGGATGTTTGTGGGCAAAATTGAATTTTTGCCTTTTGCGACGGTCTTACGTCTGACCAAATAAGTGCCTGTCTGGGCTTGAATTGAGTTAGTTTGCCTTGAAATGGACCTTATTGGTAATTTAGGTCGTGTTGAAGCGTGATAAAATCACGTTTGCCTTTTTGCGGTCGTTTTTGAATTTTTGACCGGCTCGGGCTCAAATTAGCGTATGAATTGCCTTTTTGAGCCGCAGAAAAAATCCCATTGTATCGGGAATGCATTTTGGGTTATTGGCAGACCTTGTATGGGTCTTGAAATGCCGTTTTTTTGGTTTTGACTCGTCTTTTGCTTGAAAAGAGGGGCGAGTTGTACACAAACTGTCGATCAAACGCTGCGATCCCAAAACATGTTGTAGTCCGATAATCATCGGGTGTTTGTTGGAGTCTCAGCAGATACTGGGTATCTACAGCTTTATTCATCAAACATGATTAGTAACACTTCCTCACCAACTCTCATGTCAAAATCATGCTTTAAAGATATGAAATGTAAATGCAATGAAGTTTAAAAGTACAAGCGAGAAGGGTTAAGTATATTTAAAAGTGGTGGTTTGGAGAGGACTCTATCAAACTCTCTCATTTGATGGTCTTATCATGGCGGGAGAGGCTCGAGGCGGATGACCTCTACTTCTCCGATGAATGCTCCTTCATAATACGGTTTCAACCTTTGGCCGTTGACTTTGAACTTGTTTCCATCCTCCGATTTTATCTCAAAATCTCCATATTTTTCTACTTCGGTGATTACATAGGGACCCACCCATCTTGAATTTAACTTCCCGGGAAAGAGTCGATATCGGGAGTTAAATAGAAGAACTTTGTCTCCCTTGTGCAAGGCTTTTTGCTTGATTCTCTTGTCATGGAGCATTTTGGTCCTTTCCTTGTAGATCTTAGCATTTTCTTAGGAGTGTAGTTGGAATTCCTCCAACTCTTGAATTTGCATTATCCTCTTTTGACCACTTAGCTTGAGATCAAGGTTGAGAGCTTTGATTGCCCAAAAGGCTTTGTACTCTAGCTTAATTGGCCAATGACATGCCTTTCCATAGACTAGCTTGTAAGGGGAGGCTCATATGGGAGTCTTATAGGCCGTCCTATAAGCCCAAAGAGTGCCATCAAGCTTCATACTCTAATCCTTACGAGTCTTGTTAACAACTTTCTCAAGGATTTGCTTGATCTCTCTATTCGAAACTTCAACTTGACCACTTGTTTGAGGATGATATCCCAAGCCGGTTCTATGTTGAACACCATATTTTGTCAAAAGAGATGTGAGCTTGTTTTCATGGAAATGTGTCCCTCTATCACTAATGATTGCTCTAGGGACTCCGAATCTTGGAAAGATTACTTTCTTGAGGAGTTAAGTAACCGTTTAGGCATCATCGGTTGGAGTAGCAATTGCTTCTACCCACTTTGATACATAATCGACGGCTACAAGAAAGTACTTGTTTCCTTGAGATGTTACAAACGGTCCTTGGTAGTCAATTCCCTATACATCAAAAATTTCTACCTCCAATATTCCCTGTTGTAGCATCTCATTTCTCCAAAAAATGTTCCCGGTTCTTTGGCAAGGATCACAATGGAGAATAAATTCTCTAGCATCTTCAAACATAGTAGGCCAAAAGAAGCCCGATTGAAGGACTTTAGCAATAGTTCTTCGTGCTCCATGATGTCCTCCATAAGGTGATGAATGACATCCTTCTAAAACACCTTGAACCTCCCATTGGGGTATACATCTTCGGTAAAGTCCATCACTACATTCCTTGTAAAGATTGGGATCGTCCCAAACGTATCTCTTCACTTTAAACAAGAATCTCTTTCTTTGATTGTAGTTCAAATTCGGGGGAAGAACTCCTCCAACAATGTAGTTAGCATAGTCGGCGAACTATGGTGTGGTGTGCTTCTCAAGTTAATAGATAGTCATCAAAATATCATAGGGGAAAGAGTCATTGATCGGTGTCTCTCCCTCATTATTATGGAATCGAATTCTTGGCAAGTGATCTGCTACCACATTCTCGACTCCCTTCTTATCCCTTATCTCCAAATCAATTTCTTGGAGTAGAAAAATCCATGTCAACAATATTGGTTTTGCTTCTTTCTTTATCAAGAGATGTCTAAGGGCACGGTGGTCCGAGAAAACAATTACTTTTATCCAAGCAAATAAGAACGGAATTTGTTTAAAGCATAGACAATGGCAAGGAGTTCCTTCTCGGTAGTGTCATAGTTCACTTGGGCGGCATCAAGAGTCTTGCTTAGGTAATAGATAGCATGCAAGGCCTTTCCTACCCGTTGGCCAAGAACCGCTCCAACGGCATAGTTACTTGCATCGCACATGATCTCAAATGGTAGTTCCCAATTTGGTGGTTGGATGATTGGTGACGAGATTAGTGCTTCCTTAATTCTATCAAAAGCTTGAACACACTCATTAGTGAATTGGAATTAGGCATCCTTAAGCAAAAGTTGAGTAAGGGGTTTCGCAATTTTGGAAAAATCTTTTATAAAACGGCGATAGAAACCCGCATGATCGAGAAAGCTTCGCACCCCTCTAACATTCACGGGAGGTGGGAGTTTCTCTATCACCTCAACTTCGGCCTTGTCAACTTCGATGCCCTTTTCTGAGTTTAAATGAACCAATACAATACCTTCGTTGACCATAAAGTGACATTTCTCCCAATTCAAGATAAGGCTAACATCTTCACATTTTTGCAATACAAGAAAAAGGTTATGTAAACAAGAATCAAATTCTTTTCCGTAAACGCTAAAATCATCCATAAAAACTTCCATTATGGTTTCTAAGTAATCGGAGAAAACACTCATCATGCATCTTTGGAAAGTAGCGGGGGCATTACATAGCCCGAAGGGCATTCTCCTATATGCAAAAGTACCATAGGGACATGTGAAGGTAGTCTTGTGTTGGTCGTCCGGGTGTATCGGGATTTGAAAGAATCCCAAGTACCCGTCAAGGTAACAAAAGAATTTGTTAGAGGCTAACCTCTCAAGCATTTGGTCAATGAATGGTAGGGGGAAAGTATCCTTTCTTGTTGCGGAATTCAATTTACGATAATCGATACACATACGCCAACCGGTGATCTTCCTTGTGTGTATTAGCTCATTCTTATCATTTGTCATTGTTGGGAAATGTGTCCTCAACAATAGTGCGATCACATGATTTAAATATCATTATTAAATCTCATACCAAGAATACGAAAGGGATGATACATTACATATATAGTCAACTGGTCCACACATATCGGTAATGATTGGTCAAGGCTAGAGTTTGACATTATCATGTCGTGACGGTGGTGACCAGTTGAACCCTTGAGGTCACACCTAAAGGACGATTCCCTTAATTGAAAAGGTTAATTAATTGTATACCGATACAGATTAATTAATTCCTTAAAATTGAACAATTCAATTTGTGAGAGAGAATATTTATATCTTATTGTAATAGGATTAAATAAGATTTATTTTAGTAAATAAAATGCTTTATTACTAAAATTGTTTATTGTTTGAGAAACAATAAAGATAAGAATGAATGGTTGATTATAATTACAAGATATTGTGAATTATAATTATATGACCCATTTTATTTATGTGATCAAGTATCACTAGTCAATTTGTTGAATGTAATTTAATTAATTTATAAAATGATATTTATGTGATAAATATGCATTTAATTAATTAGTAACATGTATCATACTACATGTGACATATTGTGTGACAAATGACAAATTGAAAAAAATAAAATGGTAGTCCATTTTATATAGATGGACCGAACTAAGAGTGTAAAGGAAGTTAGTGGGTGAATTATTTTATGAGATAAAATAAGCTAATAATCACTAACCTACAACTAGCCTTACAAGCCTAAGGTATAGAAAAGAACAAAATGAAAAGTGAAGGACCATATATTGGTCCTTTTGCCTCACCCAAACCGTGTGGCCTCTCTACTAGAGAGAGGGCTTTTGTTCTTTTATCATTATCACACTCTACCATTCAAAACACATGCAAAATGTTCATGTTTTATTTCTCTCTTTAATCTTCATCAAAAAGGATGAATTTTTGATCCAAATTTGTTCAAAAGATTACTAAAAATTATCAATGTAATATATGAGTATTAGTAATCAATTTTAAGGTAAACCACAATATAAATATCTAGTACATATTAGTTTGTGGGTTTAAGGGATTGTCTTGGGTGCTACTAATTGGAGGGCTTCTATTTTGAGGTCATGTATGTTCATCCAATATTGGAAATCTCAAGAACTAACAAGAAGGAGATCTTGTTGGTGCCCAAATAGCCGAAATTCATATGGTGAGAAAATGTTTTCTTATCTTCTTTTATTTTAGTTTGCATGCATAAGATCTAGAATTTATTTTATGACTAAATAAATTTAAAACATATAAGAATATGTTGCATAATGAGATATATATTTCTAACAAGCGGTATCATGAGCACAAGGTTGTTTGCATGCAAATCGGTTATTGTTTTTCCGAGTTATATGATTAACAAACAAAACTTGTAAATTTGTGATATTATGATATATCACGAAAATAATTTATGCATGTTAAAGTTTCTGATCCTAAAATGTATTTAGGATATTTTGGTTAATTTACGGATTTTTATTGTTCAATTTATTTAATATTGGCATTAAAATGTGATTTTTATGATAAAAATATCATTTTTGGACGAAAATTAGCTAAACTTCGAATTTTCCAGTGTTTTTTGGATATCTTTTTACATATATTATTTTAGAAGATCTGGAAATTTTCATAATTTTATGAGTTTTTATGCTCGAAAAATGGATTTTTCATGTTAAAAATCGAATTTAAATGATAAATAGGTTAATATGAGAAATATTTCGAATCTGGTCATATAAACTTAGTATGTTGTCAAATGCAATTTTACAAGATGTGTGTAAAATAATAGGCTATAATGAAGTCTTCATGCATGATTTATGGATTTTTGATGAAAAATAGCATAAATAGTGACTTAATTAGTGAAAAAAATTGCTAAAACATACTTCATGACTAAGGAAAAACGTCAAATGTTGCATTTTATTATATTTTTCAGATCTAAAATTGAAAAGTTGATGAATATAATTTTTCTCATGTTTTTATGATTTTTATTGATAAATCCGATAAACCGCAACATTGTTTTACCCGATAACTTTCGAAATTTTTAACCTAAGTTTTTGAACATTATGAGTGTCATGGTATTTTTCCAGAATGTTCATGAGTTTAAATTTTAAATTTTGAATTTATTTGAAATTTTTGTGATTTATTTGAAGTTTATAGCATTTTATTGTAATTTTGAGTCCTTTTAAGAACAATATTAAGAAATATGAGTTAATTATGGTCAAATAGTTAGTGGAGACTAATTTTGAGTCCTAAGAGGTTAGGGTAATTAACTTATGCATAAATATGATTTTATGTAATTTATTGTGATTTTATAAAGTTGAATCACGCAAATCCGTAAAAACCGTTTAATATACGATATTGGCTCCTTAAAGGCGATTTAGCATAAAATTGGGCATGTTCATACGTATTATAATGCTGCATTTTATTTATGATTGTCATAATTTTATTTTATGTAATTTTTGAATTATGTAATTTTACTTAGTATGGCCTTAGTTTTTAATTGGTATTACCCGAAATGTATGGGAATATCGATTCGGTTGTAATTTATTGTGATCTCGTATCACCGTTTTGTAATTTAATAGATTTATTTTATTTTAATTACAAATGTATAATAGGAAATTATGTAATTTGTTATGTAATTTATTTATTCCGGAGTTCCTTGAAGACGGTGTCACTCAAGGAAGACGATACATAAAGATGGTGTTACCTCGAGATGCGTGCCAAAACCGAAGTTCAAGGGACCAATGAAGTTGGTTTCCGATTTTGTAATAGTTAATTAGATTTTCTATTTTAGGAAGGCCATACTAGGATTTATTTTATGCTTTGCATTTTATTTATATGTCGCATGCATCGCTAAATCGCCATAACTAAAACATGCATCATCTTTTTATCGAGTTTATCGACCGTGTCAATTACAATTATTGTAGTTTACCGCTTTAGTTCACTTAAAACGTGATAGATAATAAATTGACATGACCTCTCGCTAAAATAAACAATTGAGACTTAGCCTTACCAAATAGTAGAAACCATGAAAACCTATTTCGCGAGGGAGTGCACTCGGCTACCCCGGGGTACAAACCTTGCTACGTAGGGGAAGTGGGTGATAAATGTCTATCCACCGAATTCATGTTGATGAGGGTTTCATCGGCTACCCCGTGCCCAAGTTAATGTGAATTTGGATCATGGACACATTTATTCGAAATTTGGGTTGAACTCAACAAAAGTAATTGATAAGGGTTTCATCGGCTACCCCGTGCCCTTGTCGGATGTGTTTTGGGCTAAAGATAAAGGTTAATGTAATTTTATCGACCGAGAGTTCTAAAAGTAGAATCGATTAAAGAGTTAATCCACCGAGTTATATTGATAAGGGTTTCATCGGCTACCCCGTGCCCAAGTTAATATGAATTTGGATCTCGGAATCATTTATCATAGTTGGGTAGAGGTCACTATGTAAATGCTTTACTTGTTATTTACAAGTATTAATAAAATGATAAATGTTAAGTATTTCACTATTCCGTTATCATATTGTTCTATTTCTTTACCACAATTCATATACGATATCATTTCGTTTTTGATTCAAATCTCCATTAAAACATCGTAACTAAAGACAAATATGAATTTGCTTCTAAAACCTCAAATGAACCATTGCTAAGGATCTCTTGCAAAGAGTATAGATTAAAGTTATTCATTATCAAACAGGTTTTTGATTCTTGACTAACACATCTACTTACAATGAATTGTTTCTAACTTTGGTAATTAGATTTGTCGGAATTCGTAATTGACCAAAATAACGCAACCACTTCAATGAAAGTTTTTAAGACTAAAACGAACAAATGAAGAGTAATCTTCATGAATTCAATTTTGCTTCTCAAAGCAAAGACTCATTGAAATGAGTGGGAGCATTCTCTTAAACCGTTAAGATGGGACGAGGTTCAAGAAGTAAATGGAATTGATACAAGGTAATGTTAAAAGTAAAGTTATTGAGAATAACGATGCTAAACCTGTCAATCCCGACAAATAAAGTTTCCATTGTCTTAAATGTTGGACACAAGAAAGGAAACTACCCCAAATTATTGAAGAATCAACAAGTTAGTTGTGGGACATCTAATGGGATCTTCTTCTTTAAATGTTTATTTGATTAACATAAATCTTGCTAGAAATACTTCAATATTAGAAACCAAAGGAGGTTTTCATCATTGTCTTCGGTACATAAGATGATTATATTATGACGACTAGCATCAAATAATATCGAGAGATAGAGTCATTGTGTACTAAATCTAGTTTTCGGGTTTGGAGTTGTACTTAATTGTGACTATTAAGTGGATAAACTCTAAATAAGAATATAAACTTGTTAAGATACAAAAGAGGATTCACTTTTGTGACCCTATACACCACGATTTGATGTATGGCTAGCCCATTATCAAGGTGATTATATTCTAAACCAAACTAGAATGATATATCATGAAGATGATGCAAGACTCAAATTGGTAACCCAAGAATAAACCTTAAATTTTGGAATGATGAACGCAAAGAGTTATCGAGTACTCTTGAAACCATTAGATTGTTAATGGTATATGCGTATCTTGTATTCAAAGCAGGATATCTCGTGCCTTTTGGTTGTAAAGGGGATCGAGGTTGTAAATCATCGATCCAAAATAGGTTGATCATTTTCTTTTACCAACGATTTAAGTTGACGCTAATGTGTTCACTTAATAAGGTAAATAGAGAAATCTTTGAAGAAGTTTAAAGAGTTCAAGGAATCACGATTTAGTCGTGATGGGATTATCAAAGTGAAGACTTTGATATAAGCCAAAGGAAATGTGATATAGTGTCACAAATTAATCTCTCTTAACACACATTATGGGATAATGTATGATTGGATAAGAATTCAAACGCTATTCGATAAGGTTTGGACTTCGATCAAGTTACTTTGAGTTACTTGATCCTTTTGGGGATTTTATCATTTTGTCTAGATTATTTTTCCACTAAATTGAATCATATGAGATATGAAATGGTAAGGGTTGCCGAAATAGTTTGTAAGTTTTCACAAGAAACAAATGCTTATTTTCCCTTTTCAATTATCACGAGTACGACGGGTTTGCGGCTCGTGAAGCTGTCTTTCTAAAATACAAGTTTATTTCTAGAAGACAGAGTGGGAGAAATTATTCAAAGAGCCACAAAGAATGCCACAGAGAATGTTATGTCGCAAGAAACTGGTCTTTCTTGGCTACATGAGACGTTTTGTGTACGACATTGTTTCTTCAAAACCTAGGAGGTTAAATTCATCACTTGTTAAAAATGATGAATTCATGCTACTTTTAAGAAAGTAAAGAGCTTATAACTTACAAAAGAAATTGTTTGATTCAAGTTGATTACTTCTATGAACATATGACTTACATAAGAGTGTTTAAGTCACAACTCAATACAAGGCTTAGAGCCATGAAAATCCGAAACAAAAGGGCTTGATTAGTGACAAAGGGTTTTGCACTAATAAAGAGAGATTTCAAAGCAATATTGGTTGCAAAGGGTTTTGCACTAATTGAAATGCTTAAGTCTATTTGGATCTTCTTAGGGATTGTATTTCATTATGAGGATATGCATACAGCAAGTGAATCTAAAACCCACTTCTTCAATAGAAGGAATGTATTCAATACATGTCATGAGTTTTATAGATTCTTACAATCCTAAGATAATGTGAAACTTAAGAAAGGATCTTAAGTAGGACATCAATGAGTTGGAATCAACATTTTGATCATGTGATAAAACATTTCTCGATAAGTCGAGAAGTTGTGTTTATACATGGAGTTTAGTGGGAGTTACGGAAATTTTAATTAGTCCGATATGTGGATGACATATTGATCATTGAGAATGATTTAAGACTTTTGGAGTATTGTAATACATCTTTAATATCCGGATTTATGAAGATAAATCCACATGATATTAGCGTCAAATAAGAAGTCTTATGTTCATAAGATTCATGACTAAGTTCAATAAAATTGAACATATTTGATTGATTTCATTTGCTTCCGCTGCCGGATCAATTAAATGAGTAATGATGTATAACACTTCATATACTTTGAGTATGATGAATTGTTTTCAAAATCGATTTTAAGTAATCTTTACCAAGTAAGCAATAAAGATTACCATTAAGTGCTTGCAGAAGTATTAAGGAAGTAAAGCAAAGTGTTTTTGATGCAATTTTGTGTAAGAGTGTTACACAAGTGACAATTGACAATTGAGATTGCGCATGGTTTCCGGCAAAACCATAATCAAAACACATTAGGATGGTTAAGATACCATTGTGGCAATGTTAAATAAGAAGTAGATTTTCTAGAATCGTTCTAGGCAATAAAGAACAATGAGAGATATTGATAACGGAAATTGAGTACACTTGCAATCATGAGATGTGCAAGAAAGATGAGTCCCGCACACTGTGAAAACAGTGGGAGCTATTCTTAGGCTAAAGGGCCTATGTCTTGATTGGATCTCGACACGTACTCAGAAAGTTTTGTAATGCAAATGTATACATTAGAAAGGAAAACGAGTATGTAGTAAGGTTGAGTAAGGTACAAGAAATTGATAAAACCTACTAACCAAAGCCTTCTCAAAGGCTAAACATGATGAGTCATGTCATTTCAATTGAATTGAAATGAACAACTATGTACAAGATCAAATTAGATTATAGAACATGAAATAGTAATCAGGCATTGACTATTCATATGTGATAATCGCATTTGTCGTTCGAGTTTTTTCTTTAAAACTCTTTTATTATACTTTGTTACATCCAAACGGGTTGTAGAGACAACATTAAACCCCGTTAAAGTGAACACGGATTAACATAGTATTCGCCCATAGTCACTTGTATGAGGTGACGTCTCGAAGTGACTAGAGTGTGATGCGATTGATGGCAAGTTCAAGTGCCATAGAGTCATGTGAGATGACTAGTCGATCACATAGGCAGACTGTTAGGAACACTTTGTCGGGCAGTGACCGCTTATAGAGTTCTGGCAAATTTATAAAGCCTGGTCGTGGCGAGAGCTACTATAGTATTCTAATGAGTCGATTCTTTTGACTAAAGACTGTTCACCTAAGATGGCACAGTTTCAGATTAACTTTGATTTATGTTACTACGACCTTCGTAAATGGGGTCAAATGGGCATATTTTGGGTTATGATGGCTGTGGCTAGTAGAAGGGAATAAGTGCGATAGGAATTGTCCACCCCCTTGTCAGGGTTAAAACAATATCTCAGGGCCACTCGAGGAGTAATGAACTGGAAATGCGTGGCCACGCTCGGAAGGTATCCATGGTGGATAAATTCCGGTCAATCAGTTATTCTCCAGATTGAGGAAACCACTCTCGATATGATCACTTGCAAGTACGACCCGAAAGACACCTTGCATTGAGTGGGAGATAGTAATAGGACAAGAGAATTGGTGACGCACACTTGTCGAGGACAAGTGGGGGATTGTTGGGAAATGTGTCCTCAACAATAGTGCGATCACATGATTTAAATATCATTATTAAATCTCATACCAAGAATACGAAAGGGATGATACATTACATATATAGTCAACTGGTCCATACATATCGGTAATGATTGGCTGGCTAGAGTTTGACATTACTGTCGTGCGACGGTGGTGACCAGTTGATCCCTTGAGGTCACACCTAAAGGACGATTCCCTTAATTGAAAAGGTTAATTAATTGTATACCGATACAGATTAATTAATTCCTTAAAATTGAACAATTCAATTTGTGAGAGAGAATATTCATATCTTATTGTAATGGGATTAAATAAGATTTATTTTAGTAAATAAAATGCTTTATTACTAAAATTGTTTATTGTTTGAGAAACAATAAAGATAAGAATGAATGGTTGATTATAATTACAAGATATTGTGAATTATAATTATATGACCCATTTTATTTATGTGATCAAGTATCACTAGTCAATTTGTTGAATGTAATTTAATTAATTTATAAAATGATATTTATGTGATAAATATGCATTTAATTAACTAGTAACATGTATCATACTACATGTGACATATTGTGTGACAAATGACAAATTGACAACAATAAAATGGTAGTCCATTTTATATAGATGGACCGAAATAAGAGTGTAAAGGAAGTTAGTGGGTGAATTATTTTATGAGATAAAATAAGCTAATAATCACTAACCTACAACTAGCCTTACAAGCCTAAGGTATAGAAAAGAACAAAATGAAAAGTGAAGGACCACATATTGGTCCTTTTGCCTCACCCAAACCGTGTGGCCTCTCTACTAGAGAGAGGGCTTTTGTTCTTTTATCATTATCACACTCTACCATTCAAAACACATGCAAAATGTTCATGTTTTATTTCTCTCTTTAATCTTCATCAAAAAGGATGAATTTTTGATCCAAATTTGTTCAAAAGATTACTAAAAATTATCAATGTAATATATGAGTATTAGTAATCAATTTTAAGGTAAACCACAATATAAATATCTAGTACATATTAGTTTGTGGGTTTAAGGGATTGTCTTGGGTGCTACTAATTGGAGGGCTTCTATTTTGAGGTCATGTATGTTCATCCAATATTGGAAAGCTCAAGAACTAACAAGAAGGAGATCTTGTTGGTGCCCAAATAGCCGAAATTCATATGGTGAGAAAATGTTTTCTTATCTTCTTTTATTTTAGTTTGCATGCATAAGATCTAGAATTTATTTTATGACTAAATAAATTTGAAACATATAAGAATATGTTGCATAATGAGATATATATTTCTAACAAGCGGTATCATGAGCACAAGGTTGTTTGCATGCAAATCGGTTATTGTTTTTCCGAGTTATATGATTAACAAACAAATGATTCCCGCATCAAGTAATTTCATAACCCCCTCTTTTAAAACTTCTTGCATGTCGGGGTTTAGTCTCCTTTGGCCTTGGATGGTAGGCTTATGGTCTTCTTGTAGATGAATTCTTTGTATGCAAAAATTAGGGCTTATCTTTTAAGGTCATCTAAACTATAGCCTATAGCCTTTTCATGTTGTTTTAACACATCAGGCAAACTTTCCAATTGATTCTCATCAAGTTTTTCATTAATAATCATGGGTTTGGTTTTAGACTCATCAAGGTAAGCATACTTCAAATTTGGAGTAAGGGGTTTTAGAGTTGGGGTTTGTACCTCATTTCTACCACTGAAGATTCAATATGGATATCTTCCATCTCCATTACACATTCCATCCTCATGCCATATTCGATTTGTTCCTCAAGCTCCTCATACCCATCGTACTCAAATTCCATGACATATTCGTCTAGCTCTTCAACTTGCTTGGTATGATCTTTGGTTGCTTGTTCTTCTTTAGTGGATTGTGATGCTTCCTCGAGAATGTCATTTATCAATATAGATTGATCATAGGTGAGTTCTTTGTTGGCTAGAGCGGCTTCAAGGAGATCTACTTCTACTTCTAATTCCCAATGCTTATTTTTGGCCTCACTTGCTTCCAAGGCTTCCAATACTTGCAAATGATCTTTGATGAGAGTAGTGCCCACATGGTCCTCTACACAACAATCTATAAGATCCATATTGCAAAATAAACAAGTAGAAAATGGTGAGAAGTACCTTGAGGAAGTGCTCTCCCTCAAGGCAAAGAAAGACAAAACGAAAACAATTAACGAAAATAAAATCAATTGAACACCGTCCCCGGCAACGGCGCAATTTTTATTGTGGACTAAACTCATTGTCAAAGCTACCAACCAAAACAATAATTGTAACTTCACAAAACTACTCTTAGTAAAGAGGTAAGTAAAGCTCGGATCCCAAGGGACGGGTATTGATGTAGGATTTTCAATTGGAAGTAGCTATGTCTTAGGGTGTCACAAATTTGGGTTGAGGTGAGATGTATTCTAAACTAATCAACAAGATGAATGTAAATTAATGAAAAAAAAGTGAAGCAGTTAAAGGGGTTAGTAAACAAATGATTAAAAGCACTAGGGTGTCATCGGTTCATAGGGGATTCATGGGAGTAGATCATACAAACATGTCCTCAATTAGATGCAAGCACTTATTGTTGTGATGTGATCGAGTTAGTATATATCTTATAATCCCTTGAAAGATTTAGCTACCAGAGCCGAGTCGTCTAGACTGTACAACACCTACAAGTCGACTTAGCTAGTCTCCTCCTATTCAACACTATGCATGGTCTAATGAGGCTCGAGTTGGTTTATGTCTTACAAGCCTCATTGAATAGATAAGGGATGGTCACAAAATGCAAGGTTTCATAGTCTCACATTTCATCAAACATAACATGTGCATAAGTTGAAATCACAACAAGTAACAAATTAATTATGAGGACATATTAGATTAAGCATAGATCAATCCCCATGTTTGTTTCCCCTAATTCCCCATTAACCCTAGCTAAAGAACTACTCACTCATGATCAAGTTTAGCATGCTAATAAGGTTGTCAATCATACTAACAAGGCAAAACATGATGAATAAAGTAAAGTGATTAACAATAATTAAACAAAGGTAAAAAAGAATTATACCTATGGAGATGATCCAAATAATAAAGCAAAGAATAATAGAAGTACTTGATGATTGATGGAAGGTTGTCAATCCTCCAAATAAACCCAAATAATCTTCTAATTATCCAAATAAAAGGAAGAACAATTGAGAAATTAAGGAAAGATTAAGATGTGATTAATATTGAGAAATGTATTTCGAATAAATTAATAGAGGATTAAAACTAGATTAAGATGAGATTAAGATAGGATTAAGAGTTCATGCTAATCTAGGTAGTACAATGGGGTATTTATACCAAAAATCAAGTACAAGGATTAGGGTTACTAAGGGCTTAAATAACTATTAAGACCCTAAGAAAACTTGAGAAAATGCAACTCCCAAGGGACATGCGGATCAAGCTGCTACTCCCATCATGATACGCTCGTCCTGTGCACAGGCACAACCTGTCCTGTAAGGAGATCCGCTCGGATCACAAGGGGGATGCTCGAATCATAGCTCTTCAATCCGCTCGTCCTGGGTTTAAGCCGCTCGGATTGTGGAATTCTGGTATGCTCGTCCTGTGCTCAAGACACTCGGATCCTGGCACAGGGTTCCCTGCTTGTTTGGCTCTTTTGCAATCCGCTGGGATCATGTCGGGGATGCAAGGACCTTTTCAGCATTGCCCATTTCACTTTATTTGTCTACTTAGGCCTCTAGTGTCGGTCTTCTCTTTGATGCTTGTTCATTAGATGCAATCCATTTAGCTCTATTTTGCCTCATAAGTGCAAGGTTAGCAATCCTCTCCTACCAAGGACACAAAACCTAAAAGAATATGCAAAATGTAAAACTAAAGATAAGAAATGACCCTAATATATGCTAGAAAGCATGGAAACGAGGCTAATTCGGGGATTAAATGTGCTCAAATATGAATCACATCAACGGGGTATTCGTTTTCAGCGCCGCGACCATGGTTACCATGTTCCAACAAGTTGAGGAGGCTATAGCCAGTCTCTCAGAAAGGATTACTCGGCTTGACGACGCTTACCACCGATTGATTTTCAATCCTCCAACACCACGCCTGAGGGAGGGTCATCCAAACACCCAAAACCACCCTCACCAGGAAGGGTTGCTCCCGCGACCATTCTGGCACGCACCCCACCAAAATTACCCCACAATAATCAGCCTCACAAAAATTACCCCCACAATAATCAACCTCCCAAAAATTACCCTCACAAAAACCTCCCTCACAAAAACTACCCACGGAGGAATATCCCTTCAAGGTACCCTCAAGATCCCGAAATTGATGGTATCTGGAGAGATGATGCGGAGGATGTGTATGTGGTCCCAGGAAAAGGGAAATAGGCAAAAGAGATCGGTCACCTTACCCGGTCTGGACACCCCTATCAAAACCCAAACAGTTCAACGGTCGTTCCAACAACGAATGACCAGGTCATCCCGGACGCGGACGCTCAACCGAGGGTTCCCGAAAATTCGATCCTCAAACAGCTTCAAAAAGTAAAAGCCGAAATTTCAATTTGGCAACTGATTTCTACATCCTCCGAATTTCGGCAAGCTCTACTACAAGACTTGGGAAAGCTGATAGTTCCCTCTACCTCATCTCCTAAAGAAGTGGTGACACATATGACAAGGGATGTCTCCGACTTGAACAACCCGGTCATCTTCTCTGATGAAGATATCCCTCCATTCGGAGCCAACCATAACCTGGCCCTATACATCACCGTACAATGCCTAAAAAAGAATGTGCCTTTGGTTCTAGTGGATGACGGATCTGCGGTTAATGTATTCCCCTCAAGACGGCTCATAAAATGGGTATCAAAGACTCTGATTTGGTCCCAACTAATCAAGGGGTACGCGCCTATGACGGCACTCGTCGTAAGGTTGCGGGGCTCATCACCCTAACCATTATAACTGAACCCTTGGAAAGGTAGACCAGTTTTCAGGTAGTCGACATTGACACCTCCTTCAACATGCTTCTAGAATGCCCCTGGATTCACGCTATCAAGGACGTTACCTCAACCCTTCATCAGAAAATCAGGGTCCCTTTTAATGGGAAGACAATCACTATTCCCGCTTCCCCGATCAAAGCCGCCATGAAAAAGGGAATAGCCTCCCAAGCCATTGAGGAAGACGACAGTGAAATGTGGGGATTCCAAGCTGTGAACGCCCTAACCGATGAGTCAGCGCTTTTTGATTGTGACCCGTTCTCTAACCTCACAGTCAACAGTATTCTGATGCGCTAGGGTTATTTCCCGGGTCTGCCCCTCAATCCGCTGAAGAGCACCTTGCTTCCCTTGAAACGGGATAAGGTCCCCAACATCCCCTTCGGGCTAGGCTACGAAACTACCGATGAAGACATCCAGGAGATGAACCTCCTAATACGGAAGCGCAAGAAGCACAGAGTTATTCTCCGTCCCTATCATTTGACCCTTAATGGATACTTAATCCCGAGGGAGGGTCTAAGCTCTACCACGGCTTTCTTGAGCCGATCTATGATTCCGTAGCCAAGGTCCGACACCCGGGTGTAGAAGTCTTTCAAGACTGCAACTTCCTCCCCGACAACACCAAAGCTACATCAACCAAATCTGAGTCGACCCCATGCCTCGACGGACAAGCTATTACTCTCCTCTTCGAAGAAGACAATATCACGTACCTCGGCTATGAGGACACCATTAACATTGCTCTAAAGGACGACCAGAGGCGTTAATCTCTAATACTGACCCAGAGAAAGCCACACAAGGTTAGAGGAAAACTGTCAAATGGACCGATCGTCAAGGCCGCATTCTCAAGATTACAACTGGAGAAGGCCCTATGTTCAAAGAGGGAAGTGAAGAAGAATCTGAGTCTGATTCGGAGTCACGGTCTATCTTAGCTCCTAGCACTCCTGATGTCACAGTCAGGGTCCCCTTCCTACATTTTATCACAAACTTATGACTGCTTCAGAGGCTCAGTCAACTAAGGTCATCCCCACTCCCGTGGAAGGCAGCAACCTAGAGCTTGTTCCGGGGGCCATCTCCTCCTGTGTCACCTCTGACTGCCCATGAGATGTTTGTTCTATCTGATCTTTTTGCTCAAGTCGACTTAATGAACGCTAAGTTTGCTTATGACTCGTCTCAATTTAACTACAATGCAATTCTAAACGACTATGAGGAATTTGACTTGAGTGACTACCCACCTCACCTAGCCAAAGAACTCAACAAACGGGAAACTAGGACCCCCATAATTGAGGAGACCGAACCTATTAACGTAGGAACCGATAACACACCTCAAGAACTTAGGATAGGGATAACCCTTGACCCCTCGGAAAGACAACAGTTCATTGACCTCCTACACGAATACAAGGACGTATTCGCCCGGTCTTAAAGAGACATGCCTGGGATCGACAGGGAGATTGAAGAGCACAAGATACCCATTAAACTTGGAGCCAAACCCGTAAAGCAAAAATTGCGCCGAATGCGCCCTGAAAATCAAGGAAGAAGTGGACAAACAGTTCAAGGTCCGGTTCATCAAAGTGTCTGAATACTCTGACTGGGTGGCCAACATTATTCATGTGCCCATGAAAGACGGGTGAATTTGGGTTTGCGTCGACTTTAGGGATCTGAACAAAGTAAGTCCAAAAGACGACTTCCCTTTGCCACATGTTGACATCCTCCTGGACAATACCGCCGAGCACGCCCTACTATCATTCATGGATGGGTATGTTGGGTACAATCAGATCAAAATAGCTGAGGAAGACATGCACAAAACTGCATTCACTCCACAGTAGGATACATACTACTACACGGTCATGCCTTTCGGCCTAATCAATGCCGGAGCAACTTATCAAAGAACCGCTACCACTCTCCTACATGATATGATGCACAAGGAGGTAGAGGTATATGTCGATGACATGATGGTCAAATCAAAAGAACGACACGTCCACATCAGCTCCCTTCGGAAATTCTTCGCTCGTTTGCGAAAATATAACATGAGACTGAATCCTCAGAAGTGTGCAAACGGGGTCACCTCCGGAAAGCTCCTGTGACACGTCGTCAGCAAGAGAGGCATTGAGATTGATCCAACGAAAATCAAAGCCCTTCAACAAATGCCTCGGCCTAAGAACGAGAAGGAGATTCGGGGATTCCTCGGTCAAGTTCAATACATAAACCGCTTCATAGCCAAGCTAACCATGATTTGTGAACTAATATTCAAAAAGTTTCGCGCCTCCGATCACACCGATTGGGACGACGGCTATCAAAAAGCCTTCGACAGGATAAAGGAAATCTTATCCAAACCTCATGTCCTCATGCCACCCCAACAAGGAATTCCCTTATCCCTATAAATGACTGTAATACTATGGTTTTCTATGTCTTCGGGTACTCTATTGAGTGGGGCTTACTCTGTCGAGTAAGTATGTTTGGATACAAAATAGTAGTCTGCCTGATGGGTACTCGATCGAGTATGTGTGACACTTAATCGAGTAAGGGTCACTCGTTCGAGTAAGTTACTTACTCGATCGAGTAAGTTACTTTTACGGGTTGTTTTAATCGGGTTTTTTTAGTAATGCGTGATTGATATATTAAGCTTTCCGTCACTTTCTTCATCATTTGCATCTTTTCTAAAAACCTTTCAAGAGAGAAAAGAAGTTACGTTGTCTTCGTTCTTCGCGTTACTATCAAATCCCAAGGGCTAAGGTTGTTGGATCGTCACGTTCTTTACGACGTTGAGTTCGTCGTGTCGAGGGTAAGATCCTTGTATAGTTTTTATAGTATTTCCTTGATTATGTTTAAAACCCTAATTGGGTAGATTGCGGGTTTTGGGGGTATTATGTGATTAGATGGTAAATATATGTATACGTGTTATAGGAGGAGGATTCGTAGAGGAAAAATTCTGATTAGCTGCTAGATCGTCTCTGGTGATTTCTATTCCAGGTAGGGTTTCCCTACTCAGTATTGGTTACATAGTGTGGTTGGTGATTGTTGTTGTTGTTGATTAATTATCGTATTGGAATTGGTTTTTGTTAATTGTTGATTGTGTAAGGTGATTGTTGTATAACTGTCTGTGATCTTCGGGGTGCGTCCCTGGCTGAGCAGAGTCACTTGCGGGAGTGGCTTCACGCCCTTGATCCGCCTTTTGTGGAACCCACCACAGAAGGGATGTGCACATTAAGGAACATGGGTTTATCGCTCGGATGAGATGAGCGGGGCTTAGATGGGAACGGCTGCGGTTCCCCACTGGCGATGTGGAATACTTGTTGCGATGAGTATTCTGGCAGGGCTACACACTCTAGTATGTAGTCAGGTGTGTGGTGATATGATGGAGTTTGGGTTGATTGAATTGGTTGTGATATTGTTTTATTGCAGCTGTTTGTTTTGTGTAATTAGTACTGACCCCGTTTAAATGTTTTAAAAACCGTGGTGATCCATTCGGGGGTGGTGAGTAGTTGTCTAGCAGGTATACTATCGATGCACGCGGGATTAGTTGGGGATGGAGTTGCCACGAGTCTAATAGTAGTCTTCCGCTGTGTTGTCTTTATACTTTTGTTACATCAGTTGTAGTTTGGTTGTAGAACAGCTGCACTTTACTTTACAGTTGGTTTTGTTATGTAATGACTTTAACTTATCTATTAAAGTACGTTCTTTTATGGTCTATTTGATATTCATTGCCTCGGGTAACCGAGATGGTAGCACTTTCATGCATTAGGTGGTCTTGGTAAGGTACCTTGGTGTATGGGGGTGTTACAAAGTAGTATCAGAGCAATGATTTTGGAACCTGTAACTAATGAACCTAATGAATCTAGAGAGTCAAAATAAAATGAACCCGGGTAGGAGTTGTTAGGAGCTAATGCAAAGACTTGGGAGATGTCCTAAAGTCGTGAACTCGCCCTACAACTTTAAACCGGTCACTATGAGGTTTCATGGGATCGCTATATGTTTACTAATGTTCAATTGCATATGTTGGATGAATATGTACGTATGAATTTGTTGGATGAATGATTGTGGTGGATTGGTGAATATGGTGGAAAAAGGTAAAGAAGATGGATATAGTAATATGTTGTGCATGTTGTTTGGTGGAACTAATTTATAATGTGGCAAACTTAGTAACATGAGATTAGGAGATGTGATATGATTATACATGTTTTTGTTTCCGTAAACTTATATAATAAAGTTATATACTTGTTTACTGTTGTTTCATATGCATACATTGGATAAAGTGTATGATGGATGATGGATAATATTGCATAAGAATATGATTTCATGATTTAAGCTTGTTTATATGACTGAAGAGGATTTTTATAATGTGGATATGTTAGTAACGTATGAATGGGAATTTGATGTTATATATTATGTCATTGTTCTTACGTAAGGTTACAGAATAAAAGCATGCGGACATTACATGAGTGGTAAGTTGAATAATATATGTGCATGATGGAATTTGTTGTTTGGCTTTTGTAAATAGTAACATGTGGTTAGGGATACTGGTTTTATGAATATTGAGTTGTTTTTGTTTACCTTGTTGTTGTTAAGTTGTTTGGAAGTAAAAATCAAATATTTATGTCGTCTAATTACAGCGAAGTTGTTTTTAAACTATTATAACTTGAGATGCATAAATGACTTTTACATGATTCCAATTGGAGGTGATAGCTTGTTCTTTTACGACTCTAACGATAGGTCACACGCCTAAAATGACCAATAAACGAGTGCGATATGACCGTTTTACGAAAATTGGACAGTGCTGAGAACTGCGTAGGTACTCGATCGAGTAGACCTCTTGTTACTCGATTAAGTAGCTCTGGTAATTTGTTGTACGTGCCTCTGACCTTCACCTACTCGACCGAGTAAGTCACTTACTCGATCGAGTGACCTGTACTCGATCTAGTGACCCCTGTTTTGGGTCATATGTTTATCTTTTGACTTTGTCGCCTATTATGTTTAATTCAAAGGTGTTCTTTTGCTTCTTTATGCATTGTTTTGCGTATGTGTTGGTCCCGATGCGTAAGTTACCCAATCTTATGATGTAAGGGTGGCACCTGTGGTGAGTATGAGTTCGGTGGGGAGGACATGAATTGTGTGTGGTTGTGATAGATAGTGGAAATAGAAAAGGAAGATTGGTAAGGCTTATTGAGGCATGTAGCATGTTTTGTGAGATGAGATGAGTGATATGATTGTGAGTTGAGTAATGTAAAAGTATGTGAATGTGGGCAAGGGATGGTGTAAGTCTAAGGAATGTGAGAATGAAAAGATTGAAATGAAGGATGTGGATAGTAGCAACTTGAGATGTGTATGGAATTATGGAGGGAGATGGTTAGGAATTGTGTTAGTTAAGAATATATGTAAGGAAAGGTCGTTTTAGAGGGATGGAGAAGAGTGGTATATAGTGAACTTAATGGAGACATGTCGCGACATGGATTTGTAGATATCGAGTTAGTTTGGGAATTTGTATTATTAAGAGGTAAAACTGGTGTGTAGTTTTCTTGGGCAATTAACGGTATGAAATGAGTTGGGATTCTAGAACAAAAAGACTTATTGGTGATAAGTGTGAGTGATAGCATGATAAGAGAAGATCCATGGTAAGAAAGAGTGAGATGGTACTGATATGAAATAATGGTATTTGAGTTTTGGAGCAATGAGAAGGTAACCGGAGCAGTAAAGAGTTAGGTAGAAGTGATAAGGAGTTGAATTATTAATTGATTTTGTCGAGTGTAAAAATAAAAGAATGAGGGGAGTAAACTAGGAGAATGTTCACCGGAGTTATGTGATATAGAAGTAAGGAATCGTCGAGATGTATGATACTATCATGAGGATTTGACTTAATGGTTATATAGGAGTTCTAAGACAACGTGTTAATCATGAGTTTCGAGGAATTAAGGAAAGTAAAAAGCTTGGTAAAGAATTTGCACAATATGAGATCTTGGTGGTGAGTTGGGTGACGATACAGTTAAGGATGGAATTGGAAATAATGTTGAGGTAATTTTGTTGATGGATTTGGTATTCGTTTTTTTAAATAATGGTATAAGCTAAATTATTTGTGAAAAAATGGAGATTTTAGAGAGAGGTTGCTCTAACTTCTCTCTAGGATTCTAGGGTTTCCATTGCAATATGGCAAGGAAATAAGTGTCCAAAAAATCTCGTAATAAATCCTACAATAAACTAAAATCAAAATCAAAAGCACGAATTAGACTTTCATTTACGCATATTCCTGAACAATTCTTGGATATTTTTGTAATGGATCAAGCACGCTCGTCTTCTGTTGTCCCTAATTCTGCGGATGCCAAAGGTACAAAATTGGTCAATAAAATCGTAGGGATTCCAGAAATTGACCTTGGATCTATTGTTGAGCCTAATGATGAAGTTACAGTTGAAGATGCGAGTGAACTCAGTAGTGATGAAGCTGGGGATGCAACTGGGGAAGGATGGACTGAAGTTGGTAAGAAAACTCCCACATCATCTACTTCTTCGTCTATTCTTCAATTTATTGCAGAGGATGTCCAACCTGAAATTGAATACTGGAATACAGCTATTATATGTTATGTTTTATGTGGTAATCCTCCCTAGGAACTAATTATTGAGCATGTGAAACATATTTGGGGAAAATATAAGTTTGATAAAATATCTTTTCTTGCAAATGGTGTTTTCATAGTACGATTTCCCACATTGGAATGTAAGAAACTGGTTCTTCAACAGGGTTTCCCCATGTTTGATAATAAGCCTATTGTAGTCAAGCCATGGACTGAGTCTGCGTCTCTTCATAAGTCTCGTGTTCAACATGTGCCTATTTGGATAAGACTATGTGGCTTAGGACTTAAATTTTGGGGAGAAAAGTGTTTGACTAAATTAGCATCTATTTTGGGAAAATATGTTAAGGCAGATAGTGCTACTCTGGACAAGACCAGGCTGGGTTATGCTAGGCTGATGGTTGAGGTTCAAGTGGGGCAAGACTTTCCGGATAAGATTATTTTTAATGATGAACATGGTCAGCGGTAAAGTGTCCTAGTTGAGTATGAATGGAAGCCTTTGCTTTGTACACTTTGTAAGGGTATTGGGCATCATCAGAGTGTGTGTAGGAAGAAAACTGTTGCTCCTAAGATGGTTCAGGTGTGGAGGCCAGTGGCTAAACCTGCTAAACCTCCTCCTGGTCCTTCTTCTAAAGCTACAGTTTCTGTGAACCAGGTGGTGCAGTATGTTGGGAGAGTAGTTACAACAGATACCTCTTATGCTACTGTTCTTACTTCTCCTCCAACTTCTCCTACTAAACCACCAGATACAATGGTTTCTACTGCACGATCTCCTATTATACTGGCACATACAACTGATCCTACTCCAACTGGTGCCCAAAAGGAAGGGGGGACTCCAACTAATCATATTAATAATGAACATGGATAATCTCGGGTGTTGGAATGTGCATGGTATTAATAATATAAATAAGCAAACAAATATAAAATAGTTTTTGCATCAGAATAAAATAGGCCTTTATGGGTTAGTAGAAACTAAGGTTAAAAGCCATAATTTCAATACTGTTCTGAATAATATTGGTGATAGGTGATATGGTATCAATAATAATTTGCATCATCCTGGGGGGGAATATGGATCATCTGGCTTCCTCAGGTATTTCATGTACAACTGCTGAGAGCTTCTGATCAACAGATCACTGTAGAAGTGGAGGACATTAATGCTGGTGAAAAATTCTTGTTCACAGTGGTTTATGGATCTAATGCTGATAGTGATAGATTACAGCTCTGGAAAGATCTGGCATCTATTAAAGACTCATGTACTAGTCCTTGGTGTGTGAGTGGGGACTTTAATAATGTTCTTCATTTTAATGAGAGATTGGAAAGCACTATTATGTGGGGAGAGCTTGAGGAGTTTAGACAGTGTGTTCAATATTGTGAGTTGATGGATATTCAAGCTCAGGGTTCATTTTATACTTGGAACAATAAACAAGATCCAACTACTAGGGTGTACTCACGAATTGACAGATTTCTTATCAATCATGAGTGGCTGAATCTGTACCTTAATTCTTATGCTTATTTTTTGAATGAAGGGTTATTTGATCACAACCCATGTATTTGTTATAGAAGAATGGAAAGATCTATCAGGAAATTGAAGGAAATGTAAATTCATATACATTAAACATATTCTTATATGTCTAAATAATTTGTCATAAAATTAATTACGGATCTTATGCATGCAAACAATAATATAAATAGAGGAGAAATCATGTCCTTACATAGTAGATTTCGGCTATTAGGGCACAAGAGAGATCACCTTTCTCTTCTTGTTCTTGAGCTTTTCCAATGGAAGAATAAAGATCTAAGTGTAAGATCTCTCCCTATGTATTATACCCAAGGCTCCTCTTAATTAAATTAATATTACAAATACTAGTTATAATATTAATTCTTAGTAGAAAATTGAACCAAAAATAATATTGAACACTTGAATTATTTCGGTTTATGTAAGAGAGAAAGAGAGGATTTTTCTTCTTACTAGAACTTGTATTTTGGATGAGTGAATTAGAATGAAAATAATACACTACCTTTTGTATATTATTAGGCAAAATTAAAGAAAAACAATGATCACATTTGCTTCCCCAAAACCGTGTAAGAGGAGAGAAAAATGGGAGCCAATGCATGGAGAAATTGTTCTTCACAAGGAACAATAGGCTTGCATGGCTAGGTTTCCTTTTAATCATTGTGTTTTCCACTAATTACAAAACAACTTATAATTAGCTTAAAGCCTTCTTATTTTCGGCCCACTATATAATATGTATCCCATATTATTTTTGTCAATTGTCTATATGTTACATGTCACATGTCACATATATTTGTTATGTATTTTTAACATATTAAAAATCAACGTATTAATAAAAATACGTCACATAAAAAAATTGACTTAGTAATTTCATATTTACTTGTGCCAAAAATTTTACCAATTTATAAATCACAACTGATTGTATTTATAACAATTCATTCAGTTTAATTGTTACATTAAACAATCTATTTCATCCGAGTAATTATACAATTTAATTACTCAGACCGTATCTCATTTAATCACATTTCAATATGATACGTAAATTTTACTTCCAAAATCGTCCGTCAATTTTCAAGTAATTTAATTAACTCGTAACATTATACGATTAATTAAATGATCAATTAAGAGTGTTGCCCTTTAGGTATGACCTAGGGGGTCAACTGATCACCACCGTCACACGACAATGTGTCAAACTCTAGTCAGCCAATCATTACCGATATATGTTGACCAGTTGACAGTAACAATGTTACTTCCCAATTGTATTCATTTTTAATGAGACTTAAACATGTGATCATCATGATCAGCAGTCGTGATCGCATTATTGTCGGAGGACACATATTCCAACAATCTCCCACTTGTCCTCGACAAGTGTGCGTCACCAATTCTCTTGTCCTATTACTATCTCCCACTCAATGCAAGGTGTCTTTCAGGTCGTACTTGCAAGTGATCATATCGAGAGTGGTTTCCTCGATCTGGAGAATAACTGATTGACCGGATTTATCCACTCTGGATACCTTCCGAGCGTGGCCACGCATTTCCAGTTCATTACTCCTCGAGTGGCCCTGAGATATTGTTATAACCCTGACTAGGGATGGACAATTCCTATCGCACTCATTCCCTTCGACTAGCCACAGCCATCATAACCCAAAATATGCCCATTTGACCCCATTTACGAAGGTCGTAGTAACACAAATCAAAGTTAATCTGAAACTGTGCCATCTTAGGCGAATAGTCTTTAGTCAAAAGAATCGACTCATTTGAATACTATAGTAGCTCTCGCCACGACCAGGCTATATAAATTTGCCAGAACTCTATAAGCGGTCATTAGGCCCGACAAAATGTTCCTAACAGTCTGCCTATGTGATCGACTAGTCATCCCACATGACTCTATGGCACTTGAACTTGCCATCAATCGCATCACACTCTAGTCACTTCGAGACGTCACCTCATATAAGTAACTATGGGCAAAAACAATGTTAATCCATGTTCACTTTAACGGGGTTCAATTGTCTCTACAACCCGTTTGGATATAACAATGTTCAAGGTGAGTTAATAATAACTCAAACGACAAGTGTCGACATCACACCCGGGTAGTCAATATCATATTACAACCTTGTGATGTTTATCATAAGTGTAAGCACTTATTGATTGCAATAGAAGTTTAACATCCTATGTGTCCATGTGTTGAAACTTCTTACACTTGCATTTTCCTTCACATTCATGTTCTCTCTCATAGCATGAATCTTACCAAGTACACATCAAGGTTCTCGACCTTGGTTTCGGTTCTTTATCTTGAAAGAACTTCCTTATCGATTATCTCATAACGAACGAATTTGCGATGAATAATACAACTTGCACTGATCAAGTATTTCATCCACACATAATGCACTAGGTATATGTTTTGTAGAATCTTGTAACAATTGACAAGATTATTTAGCTTAGCACTTCTCATAAGTCCTAGCTTTTACTAGGAAAGATTGTTTTTGAATAACCTCTTATTCAACCAAGCATCTTTCCAAAAACTTCTCATTTCTCTTTCTAGACTTGAAAGAATTGGGATTCTCATAAATCCTCATATGTGCTCGGATTTTCTACAGTATGTGCAACCTCTTAACACACAATGGAACATTCCGTCAATCACCGAAAACGCTCATCGGATTCTACTCGAGAATTTATGACGTTTCTATTATGGCTCACCAACCAATCATCATGCTCTTATGCATATGATTCAAAATTGGACATGTACATGATTATTCTAATGGCGGAAACATTAGTTATTGATAATCATGAGATCAACCGTTCTCAGGTTCAATGAACTACCATGACTGCTAATGGTAATCCCATTTTCATTCATATGAATAACCTATGTGAATGTTGATGTGATGTGTATCTCTTAATACTAATCCAATCATCCCCGATGAAATTGGATTCATCATTGTCCATTTTCATCCAGAATTGAAAACTCAAAAGCTTCTTTATGAAAGAAGGTATTAGCTCGTCATTCTTTAATGAGTAATGGGTTTTATACATTCAAGGATGATAGCTCCCACTAAATTCCATGTCTTCACATGAGAATATCCTAACTCCCACTCAATTCAACATATTTCGAAATTGACTTCTCAATCAAAATTTGTCAAGAATATAAATATAAATTGCTTTGCCAAGTTACTAGGATAAAACCATATATGTTCCCATCATATCCTTTCAAAATGCCTATTTTGAAGTGGTCTCATCTCATCCTTACGGAAAGAGATTTTAAATCTCTAACACACTTATGTCACAATGAAGTGTAGCAATGTCATTATTCAAATACAAATAATATTTAGAATACTTCCTTCGCAAAAACCCTTTTGGAAGGAGATTTAACCATTTCATAGGGAGGTTAAGCAATGACACTTGTATGGTTAATACGTTGGCTTATTGAAGATATCGGAATATCAATCTTTGCAACTTAATATTGATCATAACTAGTATGTTACTTTGATTCATTTAGGCTCTTAAGTAAAACTCATGATTGAAACTATTCGGTCAAAATTTATCATATAGAACTTAGTCAAGAACTTGTTGAGACTTTACATTAGTCATTTTATTCCAAAACTTTCTTTTGGTCTCCTCGCGTAGTTATCTTGAGAAAAATCTCTTATGATTACTACACTTGGTCTCTTTAGTCATATAGAATTGACATGAGACCATAGATCTCATCTATTCGGCATACTAAGTATACCTTCATTCAAATCATTTTCTCTTGCGTCGATCTTCATTTACACAAGTACACAATTTTATCTTGCCTTGTGTGATGTGTCCTCATTTTTCTCCCACTCTATCTTTAGAATAAATACACTAAACATTCAAAGATAGCATATGAGACACAAATTAATGATGTTGAATTATAAGGAGAACTATCTCATAGATAGACTAATAGATATTGATTTCATATGTGTACTTGGTGATTGACATACCTTTAAGAGAGTTCATAGACTCAAAATCACTTTATAAATGATCATACACAAGCCTTAAGCATGTGGACATATAATGAAACCCGTCATTATAATTGTCTATTGGATCACTTTTAAGTGAATAATCTTATGTTTCAAAACGCAAGCATTTAAAGATGAAATTTTAGAACATAAAGGATAAATGATAAAACGGGTGACTTGGGTTGCAAACCAAGTCACTATCATCCAAAATACAAACCATTATCCAAAATACCTTTCCATGTCGAACACGGAAACTTAAAGTTCTAAAAATTCAAAACATAACTTAAAATAAGACAATGAAAAACAAAGCTCCATAAAAGCTATCCTTAGCTTCTTCATGGTTTCTTATGCTTGCTTTTCTTTTCCTTTGTCTTTGCTTGGTGGAGGCCCTATTTACAATAAAAAGGGAGATACATTCACTACAAGAAAAACGCGGCTTACTGACGGCCCTACCGACGGAAAAAAGAGGCCGTCAGAAAACACGGGTTACTGACGGATGTGTGACGGAATTTCCGTCAGTAAAGTTTCCTGACGGATATCCCGTCAGTATATATTGGCGCGTTGACCCAGTCAAAGGCGCCAAAAGAACTGTGACGGAAATTCCGTCAGGAAACGTTTAATACTGACGGAAAATCCGTCAATGCTCTTTGCGCATTAAAGTGGTTGACAGCTGGAAAACACTGTACACTTCTGACGGAATATCCGTCAGTTTTTTAAAAAAACTGACGGAATATCCGTCACTTGCTCAATTATTAGTGGGTGGTGGTGTGTGACAGGGTGTCACAATAATTGACCTAGTGACGGATATTCCGTCAGTTTTTTGAAAACACTGACGGAAATTCCGTCAGGAGTGTTACTTTAACTGACGTGTACAGTCCTTGCATTATTTTTCTGATAAAGTGAGCAGTGACGGATTTTCCGTCAGTTTAATGAGAATACTGACGGAATGTCCGTCAGGATTTCTATTTAACTGACGGAATTTCCGTCAGTGCTTTCTATTAACTGCAACACGCGATAATTTCCTCCTTCACTTTACTAAAATTCCCCAAATCAATTAAAATCGCCTCAACCCCTTACCTCCATAAAACCCGACACCACCACCACCCTCCTCCACTTCCGGCGCCACCACCACCACCACCAACACCACCACGCCGTCGCCATCACTATAAGGTAATTAACTTTATCTTTTTTTCTATTTTCTTTATCTTTTTCCTTCTCCTTCATCCTTTTCCTTCTCCTTTTCTTATTTATCTTTTTTTTTTTTTTGTTAATAGTAGGCCGCCGCCGTCGTCGCCGCCGCCCCCCGCCCGCCGCGCCGCCGCCGCCGCCCGCCGCCGCACTACCACCACCACTGCACTTCCTTTTTCATTTTTTTTGGTCAAGTTAATTAGGTATTACTCCTTTTAATTAGTTTAATTAATTTAGATTATTAGTTATTGTTTTAATCCCTCGAGGTTTCTCTTGGATATTCCGTCGAATTGTGAAAAACTGACGGATATTACTCTTTTTAATTTTTTTAATTAGTTTAATTAATTTAGATTATTAGTTATTATTTTAATTGTTGTTGAAAAATGGTTGGTGTTGATGCATGTTGACTTAGGATAGAAGCCAATGTTGTGACGGATGTATGTTGTTAATGTATGTTGTTAATTTAGATTATTAGTTATAATTTTTTTTTATTTAATGTATGCATGTTGAGTTAAGATAGATATTTAATTTTATTATTAAAAATTAGATTATTGTTAAATGTTAATTAGAATAGATATGAATTAGACTAGATATGTAAAATGAAAAGTAAATCATGTTAGTTTTTGTTAATTGAAAAAGTAGTCATTGTTGTATGTTTTGTTTTTAATATTGTTAAAATTATTGTTCATATTGACCTAGTACCGTTCAAAAATTACTCACTAGGAGTAATTTTTGAATAGTCCCCGTTTGGGATCGTCTTTGTACGTTTTAAGTCACTTAGGTAGTAAACATGTGCTTGTGATTTGTTAATGAGAAAAGAGTTTGGTAACAATTCCTTTAATGTTCTCTAAATGCATATGTAGAGTAATTATTTATTCTATATTGTGTATTTGGAGAACGGATGGGAATTATTCTTTTGAATTTTTTCTCATTAATAAATCACAAGTACATGTTTGCTAGTGACTTAAAACGTACATTGATGGGTTTAGGTTGGAGTGATAAGGACCCAATTCAAAGAAATACAATATTTATATTGGTTAAAATGTTAAATTATTGTTTATTATGCTTGATTTTGATTATTGTTAGGTTATTATCTTTTTTAATGATATATATAAATGTGTAGATATATAATAACATGAAAAGATTAGAACGGCAATGGATGTATGAAAGATTAGACGAAAAAAAGAAACCCAAGAAAGCATATGCAGATGGGGTGAAAGAGTTTATTAAATTCGCGGAGGGAAGTAGTGAGTACAAGAATTTAGGTGAAATGAGGTGTCCGTGTAAGAAATGCAAAAACCTAGGTTTTAAAAGGAAAGCAGATGTTCAAATTCATCTTTGGTCGTATGGTTTCGCCGATAATTATTATGTATGGACGTATCACGGTGAGAAACTACCTAGTACAAATGCTAGTGAGAATCCTTACCGTGAGTTCGTGGAAAATGCATTGCGTGATACTGTTGACCAAATTTTGGAGGATCGACTTAATCCTGATGACCTTGACGATGAAGAAGTGCGTTATGAAACCCCGAACCCCCAAGTTTCTTCGTTCTTTAAAATGTTAGAGCAAGCTGAACAACCGGTGTTTGAGGGAAGTGATATGAGTTTGTTGCAAGCAGCTGCTAGGTTGTTATCAATCAAATGTGAGAACAACATATCTCTTAGATGCGCTAATAGTTTTGTGTCGTTCGTTGGTGACATAATTCCAAAGGAAAATCAAATGGCGCGCAATTTTAATGAGATTAAAAAGTTCTGAAGGGACTCCAACTTCCCCATGAAAAGATTGATGCATGTATCAATGGATGCATGCTTTTCTGGGAGGAAAATTCTAATCTTGAAGAATGTACAAAGTGTCGTGCATCTCGGTATAAAGGTAAAAAGAATTCAAGTGGGAGGCGAATTCCATGTAAACCAATAACTTATTTCCCGCTTGCGCCAAGGTTACAACGACTATATGCAACCAAGCACATAGCAGGTGAGATGAGTTGGCACTACAAAAACTCTCGATTAAGAGAAAGGGGGACAATGGCACATCCAAGTGATGGAGAAGCGTGGAAGCATTTCGATAGAGAGCATCCAGATTTTGCAAGTGAACCCCGGAATGTTAGGCTAGGTTTGTGTACGGATGGATTTCAACCTTTTGGGCAGTTTGGGACGAAATACTCTTGTTGGCCCGTGATTGTGACTCCGTACAACTTACCTCCTTGGTTATGCATGAAGAGACAATTTCTGTTCTTATCTGTGCTAGTTCCCGGTCCTAAGAATCCGAAAACAAATTTAGATGTTTTCCTCCAACCGTTGATACAGAGGTACTTAACTGAGAAAGAGTATGAAGAAGCTCATTTTTATGTGCTAAGGAACTGTGGAGATTTTTTAGATACTTATGAAAAGTAAGTTAATACTTCATCATTACTCAATTGTTTTTTAATTATCAAATTAGATCGAATTTATAGGTAATTAATACATAACTAAAACATGCTTTCCCTACTTATAGGGAATTTGAGGCACATATCAAAATCAATTTTCCTGATGTCACATCCTCTGATGATGTTTGGGCATCACATGACAAAAGTTTTCCGAAATGGTTCCGAAATCAAGTAAGTGATGATACATTTTCTTTGAAATTGAACTATACATTTAGATTTCTTATTAGATATTGAAAAAAATATAACAACTTAATTAACATTTTTTTATTCATAGGTTCATAGATTGAAGGATCATCTAATAATAGCTTTAGCATTGGGTCCTAGTAACATGGTGAAGTCTTGGAGACGGTATTCCATCAACGGCTATAAGTTTCGAGCTTATAAGGAGGGAGTTGATGTTTCGAAGTCTACGTTAAGCAATGGGGTTTCTGTGAATTCAATTGAAGGGTTGGACTACTATGGAACCCTAAATGAAGTAATTGAGCTTTCTTATTATGCCGGGCAAAGGGTTTATAGGGTTATATTGTTTAAATGTGATTGGCTTGATAATTCCCCACAAGGACTTAGTATCCATAAGGTTTATGGACTTGTAGATGTAAACGAGAAAAAGAAACTTCGTGGACATAACCCATTTGTGGCAGCTTTTCAAGTCGATCAAGTTTGTTATGCTCCTTATCCAACCATTAAGAAAGGTAATCAAGGTATTCAAAGTCCGCGGTTTTTAAAACCAAGGCAAGATCACAAGTTGATGCTCCTATTGAAGAAAGTGTCTTTCAAGAAGATGTGGTTGTGAATGATCACTCAATTTCACCGATTTTGTTGGAAGATACAGATGATGAAGATGTATACGAAGTGACAAAGGTGGAAAGAGGTCAAGGGAATATGACGGAGACGTCGAAGAAGAAGGGGATGAAGATGAAGTTGAAGAACTCATTAGATACGAAAATGAGGAATCAGAGGAAGAAGTGGGAGTGCTTTTTTCAGATGATGAACCTGTTTTGATTTGTAGTGATAGTGATAGTGAGGAGGACTAGTTGTAATTGTACAATTATTAAACATTCAATAAAATATGCCCTCCGTTTTTTATTACTTGTCGTTCTAAGCTATTTGGTTTTTTGTTTTATACATGTCGTTTTAGCTTAACATCAATAGTGTGTTTCAATTTTCAAGATTTGGTTATAAGAAACCTCTCAATTCACCCAATAAAATGCATTAAAGAAGAGGCAAGTGGTAATTAGTTCACAGTTTTCCATAGTGTTTTTTTCAATTGTTTATATATACTAACGATTTGAATTGTTAACATGCGCAGTTATTATGCCGAACATTTTTCGCCGTGTGATTGGGAGCAATAGTAAGGCAAACGCATCTCAACGGAATCGGGAGGACGAAGAGGTTGAGGATGAGGAAAATCCTGAATTTCCATCAACTAGACAGGAGAACATGCGGTGATTCTCTCGGAGGCCCGTGCTCGGCGAGATCATTTTTGGTAAGTTTATGTTAATTTTTCTTAAGTTTAAAAAAACTTAACATTTACGTTTTAATTTCAAATATTTATGTGTTTTTCAGGTGGGATGACGAACCAATCAAGAAATATGTTACTTGGTCATTCACCTCGTAACACGAGATGAGTACTTCACTAGGTGGGGTGAAGCGAGTAATGCACAAATCGTCGGAAGATGTGGAATTACTTTGCGGTAATTATGTTTTTCAATAATAATTTTCTTAAGTTTATAATAATTTTCTTAAGTTTATAAGAATTTTCCAAAGTTTTATATAACTAATTTCACACTTGTTTTTTGAAACAGACTCATGTAAGATCCATCGATCCTGAGTATGATCCTATTCCTGAGTGGCAGGCGAGGGTAACGAGGCGGATTACCACTCTTATCAATGGAATAAAATATAACAAGAAACCGCCAAAGTGGGTGCCTGTTTCTTGGTTGGAGAACCTTAGGAATAGGCCAAATGATGCTACTTTTGCCAAACATTCGAAAATCAACACGGCAAATAGGAAATCGGGTGGGAAAGATGGGAAAGCATTGGGCACCCACACTCTTGGTCGGAAGAGTTGCTCCGATGCTTTCAAGGAATTGGTAAGTATTGTTTATATTGCTTTTAAAAAGTGGTTAATATATATGATTGTCAAAAATATACTTGATTTTACTTGTTTCCATAATAATTTCAGGGTCAAGAGGCCACCCCCCACAAGATGTTCATGAAGACGAAGAAAAATAAGAAGGGCGAGTGGGTTAACCCTCGAGCGGCTGATGTTGAGGTAAATTCTTGAATTTAATTTAATATTTATTTTTATTACAAAGAACGATCATCTCTTTCTTATAAAGATAGGTATATATATATATCATTTCTGACGATTTTCTATTTTTTCAGCGTGATTTCCAAGAGGAGATGAGGCAGCCATTGCCACCTGGACAGTCTCCCGACGAGATTCAGGCCTACTACAAGGCTGTAGGAGGATTTGATGAGAAGAACCGGATGTTTGGGACAGGACCTACAGGGGCCCAAATATGGTATGATCTTCCTCCTAACAAAGCTGGCCGACGGTCTTTATCTTATGCTCCTAGCATAATTTCACAGCTTTCCACCCAAATGAATGATGAGCGATCCGCTCGAGTTGCTCTTGAAAGACAGGTTCGTGAACAGGCTGAAGAAATGGCGGCAATGAGAAAGGCTTGGGCTGATTTGCAAGCATCTCAACCCCCAAACACGTGTTCACAATTTACTCCACATAGACGGGATGAGTTTGGGGGTGGTGATGACGGGTTTGGAGGTATTGGTGGTAGTTTTATTGACCCTATAAACTCTTAGAGCCTTTAAGTTAGAGCCTTTAGGTTAGAGCCTTTAGGTTAGAACTTTAGTTTAGTTAGTATTGTCGTCTAGTAAGTATGAAAGACATGGTAAAATAATTCTCTGTTTAATTTGTAAGACAATGTACAAATTTGACTATGTTTTTATGTAAAACAATTTGCGTCCCCTTCTCTTTTGTTGTGTATTGATTCCCGCATTAGCGGTCGACGTGAAAATGGATTCCCGCTTGGCGGTCGACGATTGGATGTGTTTTGCAGGTTTTGTTTATATTGGAAACGATGCAAATAGGCATCGTGGCTGGCTGGCAGCAGGCTGTATTTGAAACGATGCAAAAAACGCATCGTGGCTGGGCAGCAGGCTGCTGTTTCCTGGTCTGTTATTTAATACTACCGACGGAAATTCCGTCAGTAATATCAAAATACCGACGGAATTTCCGTCACTGCGTTTCCCTCCCCATTTTCCAGATTTAACTGGAAACTTCCACGTGTCCCATACACTGACGGAATTTCCGTCAGTAAACGAAAAAAACTGACGGAAATTCCGTCACTACCCTCTGTTAATGTGATTTCTGAAACTTACGTGGAATGCCACGTGTCAGAAATAACTGACGGAAATTCCGTCAGTAATGCTAAACACTGACGGAAATTCCGTCACTATTGGCCTATAAAAAAGGACGGATTTTCCGTCACATATCCGTCAGTTTTTTAGAAAACTGACGGAAATTCCGTCAGTATAGGTGTTTTACTGACGAAATAAGCTGACCCCTGGTTACTGACTGAATTTCCGTCAGGAAAGGGAAATACCGACGGAAAAGCCGTCAGTATAGGCTTTATTTTTCCGTCAGTTTCCCGCGTTTTTCCTGTAGTGATTATCACAACTTTGCATCATAATACCATAGTTGAATTTAGAAACATAAAAGAAGGTTAGTCATTTACCTACTGGAGTGATCTTTCCAGCTTTGATATCACCAAGGTATTTGGAACAATTCCTCTTCCAATGTCCCATGCCATTACAATAATGGCATTTGTCAAGAGGACCCTTCTTGACTTTGGAGGTGCTAGCTTCACAAGACTTAGCTTTGGTGAATGTGGGAGCTTGCTTTTTACCCTTTCTCCCATTCTTCTTGAACTTCCCCTTACTCTTAGTGCTTATGTTAAGCACATCCTTGGGAGGGTTCACATTTAACCCCATGTCCCTCTCGGCTTGCACAAGTAACTTGTGTAACTCCTCAAGAGACACATCCTTGTCTTGCATATTGAAATTCACCCGGAATTGCACATATGCCTTAACCTTTACGATGAGTTCTTTGGGGATTTCAACCTTTTGAATCTTCAAGGTCTCGACAAGCTCCATGAGTTTGAGCACATGAGGGCTAACCTTTTGGCCCTCTTTGAAGTCGAGATCAAAGAATGCCGCGGCCGCCTCATATTGGACGATCCGCGGAGTTTGTGAAAACATGGTCACAAGTTTGGAGTAAATCTCATTAGCATTGCCCATTTTGAAGGCTCTCCTTTGGAGTTCCGCCTCCATCGCAAATATTAATACATTTTTCATTGCGGCGGACTCCTTTTGGTAAGCCTCATAGGCTTCCCTAGTGGCCGCGGTGGACCTAGTGGAGGGCTCGGGTGGAGAGGCCTCGGTAAGGTAACGAAGCTTGTCGTCACCTTCGGCGGCTAATTTGAGTTGGGCATCCCACTCGGAGAAATTTGACCCATTCTTTTCAAGTTTACATCGATCCATGAAGGATCGGAGCCAAGATGAAGTAGCGAGTGGTGTAGCATTAGGAGTTGGTGTTGCCATTTGTTATGAATAAGAAGTGGTCTACAAAACAAAATATAAGGAGTAAAACAATTGTCGTTTTAATTATACTCGTAAAAATGAATGATTTAAACAAGTTTTATGCATTTTTCTAGTGACCTCTACCCAACTAGAATAAATGATTCCAAGACCCAAATTCATATCGACTTAGGCACGGGGTAGCCGATGAAACCCTCATCAATATAACTCGGTGGATTAACCTTTAATCGATTCTACTTTTAGAACTCTTGGTCGATAAAATTACTCTAATATTTATCTATAGCCCAAAACACATTAATAAGGGCACGGGGTAGCCGATGAAACCCTTACCAATTACTTTTGTTGAGTTCAATCCAAATTTCGAATAAATGTGTCCATTGTCCAAACCCACATTAACTTAGGCACGGGGTAGCCGATGAAACCCTCATCAACATGAATTCGGTGGATTAGACATTTATCACCCACTTCCCCTACGTAACAAGGTTTGTACCCTGGGTAGCCGAGTGCACTCCCTCGCGAAATAGGTTTTCATGGTTTCTACTATTTGGTAAGGCTATGTCTCAATTAGTTGTTTTAGCGAGAGGTCATGTCAATTTATTATCTATCACGTTTTAAGTGAACTAAAGCGGTGAACTACGATAATTCGAATTGACACGGTCGATAAACTCGATAAAATAACAATGCATGTTTAGTTATGGCGATTTAGCGATGCATGTGACATAAAATAAAATGCAAGCATAAAGATAAAAATCCTAGTATGGCCTTTCCTAAAATAGAAAAACTATTAATCTATTACATATTCGGAAACCAACTCCATTGGTCCCTTGAACTTCGGTTGTGGCACGCATCTCGAGGTAACACCGTCTTTATGTATCGCCATTCTTGAAGAAATCCGTCTTTTGGAACTCCGGAATGAATAAAATTACATAATAAATTACATAATTTCCTATTATACATTTGTAACTAAAATAAAATAAATCTATTAAATTACAAAACGGTGATACGAGATCACAATAAAAATTACAACCGAATCGATATTCCCATACATTTCGGGAAATACCAATTAAAAACTAAGGCCATACTAAGTAAAATTACATAATTCAAAATTGCATAAATAAAAATTATGACAATCATAAAGAAAAATGCAGCATTATAATATGTATGAACATGCTCAATTTTTATGCTAAATCGCCTTTTAATTAGCCAATATCGTATATTACTCGGTTTTTACGGATTTGCGTGATTTCAACATTTTATAATCACAAAAATACATAAACTCATATTTATGCATAAGTTAATTACCCTAACCTCTTAGGACTCAAAACATAGTCTTCACTAATAATTTGACCATAATTAACCTTTATTTATAAAATTGTTCATAAAAGGACCAAAAATTACAAAAATAAGCCATTAAACTTCAAATAAATCGAAAAATTTCAAATAAATTCAAAATTTGAAATTTAAATTCATGAACATTCTGGAAAAATTCCATGACACTCATAATGTTCAAAATCTTAGGTTAAAAATTTCGAAAATTTTCCGGAAAAACAATGTTGCGGTTTATCGATATTTAATAAAATAATCATAAAAACATGGAAAAATTATTTTCAATAACTTTTCAATTTTATATCTGAAAAATATAATAAAATGCAACATTAGACGTTTTTCCTAAGTCATAGATTATGTTTTATTAATTTTACACTAATAATGTCACTATTTATGCTAATTTTTCTTCAAAAATTCATAAATCATGCTAAAAGACTTCTTTATAGCCAATTATTTTACACACATCTTGTAAAATTGCATGTGACAACATATTAATTTTCTATGACCAGATTCGAAATTTAACTCATATTAACCTATTTTTCTCTTAAATCCGAATTTAATAATGAAAAATTCATTTTTCGAGCATAACAAGTCCAAAAATTATGAAAATTTGCAGGTTATCTCAAAATAATATATGTAACAACATATCCAAAAACCAACTTAAAATTCGAAGTATAGCTAATTTTCGACCAAAAATGACATTTTTACTCATAAAATCACATTTAAATGCCATTATTGTAAATTATGAACAATAAAAATCCGAAAAATTAACCAAAATATCCTAAAACACTTTAGGACCAGAAATATTAACATGCATGTAATAATTTCGTGATATATCATAATAACATAAATTTTACAAGTTTTATTTTGTTATTCATATAACTCGGAAAAACTTTTAACCAATTTGCATGCAAACAACCGTGGCTCTGATACCAATTGAAGGAAATGTAAATTCATATACATTAAACATATTCTTATATGTCTAAATAATTTGTCATAAAATTAATTACGGATCTTATGCATGCAAACAATAATATAAATAGAGGAGAAATCATGTCCTTACATAGTAGATTTCGGCTATTAGGGCACAAGAGAGATCACCTTTCTCTTCTTGTTCTTGAGCTTTTCCAATGGAAGAATAAAGATCTAAGTGTAAGATCTCTCCCTATGTATTATACCCAAGGCTCCTCTTAATTAAATTAATATTACAAATACTAGTTATAATATTAATTCTTAGTAGAAAATTGAACCAAAAATAATATTGAACACTTGAATTATTTCGGTTTATGTAAGAGAGAAAGAGAGGATTTTTCTTCTTACTAGAACTTGTATTTTGGATGAGTGAATTAGAATGAAAATAATACACTACCTTTTGTATATTATTAGGCAAAATTAAAGAAAAACAATGATCACATTTGCTTCCCCAAAACCGTGTAAGAGGAGAGAAAAATGGGAGCCAATGCATGGAGAAATTGTTCTTCACAAGGAACAATAGGCTTGCATGGCTAGGTTTCCTTTTAATCATTGTGTTTTCCACTAATTACAAAACAACTTATAATTAGCTTAAAGCCTTCTTATTTTCGGCCCACTATATAATATGTATCCCATATTATTTTTGTCAATTGTCTATATGTTACATGTCACATGTCACATATATTTGTTATGTATTTTTAACATATTAAAAATCAACGTATTAATAAAAATACGTCACATACAAAAATTGACTTAGTAATTTCATATTTACTTGTGCCAAAAATTTTACCAATTTATAAATCACAACTGATTGTATTTATAACAATTCATTCAGTTTAATTGTTACATTAAACAATCTATTTCATCCGAGTAATTATACAATTTAATTACTCAGACCGTATCTCATTTAATCACATTTCAATATGATACGTAAATTTTACTTCCAAAATCGTCCGTCAATTTTCAAGTAATTTAATTAACTCGTAACATTATACGATTAATTAAATGATCAATTAAGAGTGTTGCCCTTTAGGTATGACCTAGGGGGTCAACTGATCACCACCGTCACACGACACACGAATAATGTCAAACTCTAGTCGACCAATCATTACCGATATATGTTGACCAGTTGACAGTAACAATGTTACTTCCCAATTGTATTCATTTTTAATGAGACTTAAACATGTGATCATCATGATCAGCAGTCGTGATCGCATTATTGTCGGAGGACACATATTCCAACAGAAATCTCATTTTAGGTACTTTAATATGTGGGGATAAGCCTCTGATTTTCCTTAGATAGTTAAAAGTGAGTGGGAGAACACTATTAAGGGCTGTAAAATGTTTCAAGTGACATCCAAGCTGAAATGTCTCAAGGAACCTTTAAAGATGCTTAATAAGGCTAAACTTTCTGATATTGAAAAAATTGTTGACCTGGCCAGACTTCTTCTTGATAACATTCAGACCAAGCTTCATCAAAATCCTCTTGACCTTTCCCTGATGGAAGCTGAGAAATCTGCAGCACAGAACTATGCTACTCTGCATAAAGCTCAAATGAGTTTTCTTAGAAAAAAAAGCTCAGGTTGAGTGGCTTAAGGAAGGGGATGAGAACACTGGATTTTTTTCATAGGCATATTAAAGCACGACATATGCACAACAAAGTTCTTAGTATAATTGACCTTCATGGTAATAATCACATTGATCCTGTACTTATTGAGAATTCTTTTTTGGAATACTATCAGGAGCTCCTTGGTAGTAGCAAGATTACTACCCCTATTCATGTCCCAACTGTTAGGAAAGGTAATTTGGTGACTGATGCTCATGTGACTATTCTGCTAAAACCAGTTACTGATGATGAAATTAAGAATTGTCTCTCCTCTATTCCTTCTACCAAAGCCTCTGGTCCAGATGGCTATTCAAGCCAGTTCTTCAAAGATGCTTGGCCAATAATTGGAGCTGACATTTGTGCTTCCATTCAGGATTTCTTTATGACTGGTAAGCTTTTGAAGCAATTGAATGCAACTATTGTATCTCTTATCCCCAAATGTGAGCATCCTTCTACTGTCCTTGAATTTAGACCCATAGCTTGTTGTAATACACTTTACAAGTGTATCTCAAAACTTTTATGTAATAGACCGAGTGAGATACTTCCTAATATTGTGAGTCCCAATCAGGGTGGGTTTGTCAAAGGGAGGCAAATTGTAGAAAATGTTCTCATATGCCAGGATCTTGTGAGACTATATAATAGGAAGTCTGCTTCCCCTAGATGCCTTCTAAAAATTAATCTTAGGAAGGCTTATGATACTGTTGAATGGACATTCCTTCTAAGTATGCTTCAAGCCCTCAATTTTCCTCAGGGGTTTATTGATAAGATCATGACTTGTGTCACCACAACAGCCTACTCCCTCTCCCTCAATGGTAACTCTTTTGGCTTCTTTCAAGGTAAACGTGGTCTCAGACAAGGAGATCCTTTATCTCTATTATTATTTACATTATGCATGGAATACCTCTCAAGAATTTTAAATGTGGTCAGTGAGCAGGAGGACTTCAGGTTCCATCCCCTTTGTGGTTCCATTAAGTTAAATCATCTCCTCTTCGCTGATGATTTGCTTAAGTTCTCTAAGGGTACTCCTAGCTCTATTATGTGGTTATTGATAGCCTTTTCTACTTTCTCTAAAGCTAGTGGTCTTTGCCTAAACAAAGACAAGTCAGACATCTACTTCAATGGTATCCCTAATGATGTAATGAGAGATATCCTTCAAGTGTCTGGTTTCAGGAAGGGATCCTTACCATTTAAATACCTGGGGGTCCCCATTTCTTCCAGAAAACTATCTAAAAATGATGGAATACAACTCACAGATAGAATTTGTGCAAGAATCAGGTCTTGGGGTACTAGACACCTTACCTATACAGGAAGATTGGCCCTTGTTAACTATGTTCTCACTGGCCTTCATTCTTATTGGTCTAGCATGTTCCTCATACCTAATGGGATCATGAACAAGATAGACTCAATCTGTAGGAATTACCTTTGGAGTGGCAATGAGTCATATCAGAGAGTACCTAATGTTAGTTGGGACAAGTGTTGTACTCCTAAAACTGAAGGAGGTCTTGGCATCAAACATTCTAAACTTTGGAACAAGGCTCTTATTGGGAAGTATATCTGGTGGTGTTGGCTAGCAAAAAGGATCACCTATGGGTCAAGTGGATAAACCATGTTTATATGAAAGGTATACATTGGTCCAATTATGATCTTCCTGATGATTGTAGTAGGACATTGAAGAAAATTGCTCACACCATGGATTCCTTTAAGCTAGCTTACACTACTGATTGTTGGTTGACTTCAGATAAGCCTTACTCTGTTGCTGATGGATACCAGTGGCTTAGACAGGCTCATACTCCTGTGCCATGGCGTTATGTTTGCTGGAACCCTCTTAATATCCCCAAGTGTTCTTTTATCTTCTGGGCAATGCAGCTGCAAAGGTTGCTTACTCAGGACAGAATTATGCATATGGGCTTTGGACAGACCAATCTTTGTTACTTGTGTGCTGCTAGTGTGGAGAATCATGGTCATCTGTTTTATCAATGTGTTTTCAGTCAGAAATATGTGGAGGTTTTGCAGAATACTCTTGGTGTCAGATTTTCTCATGAGTCTCTGAGCCAATGGTACTCTGTGGGTGGTGGCAGGAGCAAATTACAAAGAAGTGTGATTTATGCTTGTCATGTGAGCCTTACCTATCATATTTGGAAAGCTAGGAACAAGGCTCGTTTGGATCAGTATGTCTCTTGGCCTTGGAAGATTAGCCAACTAGTCATCAAGGACTCGTTATCTCGTTTTTGGGCTCGTAATCAGACTGTTGTTGCTTCTAGGGATCGAACTTGGCTCTTGCAGTTATCTCAAGTTTAACCTTGTCTATAATACTAGGATGTTTCATTTTTGTCCCCTGCTCATAATTGTACTCATTTTGTCATACTCTATGATGATGTAACTCATTTTTTGATATCAATATATACTTACCTTTTACCAAAAAAAAGAGGTTGATTTTGTAGAGACTAGATTGAGATGTATGGTTGTGAGAAAGTATAAGATGTAGTTATAGGAGGCGATTGCTAGTAGTTAAGTATTAGCGGCGTGGTTATATTTCGCAGGAGGTGATGGTTATGCGAATGAGAGAATTTGTTATGAGGTGCATTTGTGTTAAGCTCGGGCGAGAGGTAACCTTTATCAAGTGGTAACTTACGTGATCATAATTGACTAGTTGGATGTGATTACGGGTCTATGATGTGTATAAATGTTTGTGTGAGGTTCTGACCTCACGAGAAGGTGGTATGGTGTGATAGTTATAAAGTTGATATCTGAATGTTCTGTAATACATGTTGGGTACGGTAACCTAATGGAATAATATTAAAAAAATAATAATAATTTGAGTGATCTGGCATGGCCAGTTATACTTGTATATGTATTCATGTTATATATTTATTCCGTGAAAAGGTATGGATGATATTCATGAGGTTCTTATCTATTTATTCCGTGTAATATGTTGCGTTGTGATCTAGTAAAGCGGTTGTGAGTAAGTTTTCTTGTCCAGGAAGTTATTCTAAGTCAGTGTTTATGGGATTGTATAAGTTGTGATGTCTATCGATGTGGTTGTGGTGCCTCGAGTGGTGATCAGGGCATAGTACTTCATGTTGTGATGCGGGTATTTTCGTGCTGCGGTGCGGCTGTTGGTGGCGGTGTTGTGATGCCGTCACCGGTTGTGGTAGAATAGGCGCGATGATTACGATACGAGCGTTCGAACATACATACCAGTTATACATAGATTGTTGTTTTGTTTGCTGCTGCTTCCTGTAAGTTTCGGTTTGTACAGATAGACGGTTGTTTTGTATATTAATGTTTCTCACCAGTTTCAGTTTGGGAGTGAGGGTAGAGTATGATATAGAAGAGAGTTGTGTATATTTTCGTTGTTGGCATTGTATAATGATATCCTGTTGATGGGACGCAGTTGTGAGAGGTTGTTGGAGTACTTGTAATCTTTTTTTAGAGGAGGCACTGGTTGACATAGTAATGGTAAGTGATTTGTGGAATATGTGTTATACTTATCGGGAAGCTGCAAGTGGTTCATAATCTTTTATTGGGACAGTGAGTACAGGGTGTTGGAAATTAGTACCATGTTAAGTTATGAATGAGTTTTGCGGTAATGAAATAAAAGAACTTGAGGATCTAGTATGAGTATGTGTAATAATTGTGGATCGTGAGTTATGAGTATGGAGATAGGTGCATGTATAGAGGACATGTCGTTTTTGCGGTAATAGGGAACAATTGAAGTTTTTGTTATGCTAAGGATTTTGTGGTATAGGTTAGTGGTGTGCCGAATGAATTGAGGTATGAGAACTGTTAGAGGAAGAGAGACCTGGATATAGGAATGGTTGTAGGTGTTGAGGTTATAGTCGCTTATCGTTGACATGCGGTGGTGATGAGGATTTTGGGAAGTATAGCAAAGGATTTAGTAATAGTGAGTTACGAGGACGTAACATTTATCTTAAGAGGAGTATGATGTGACAAAGAGAGTTTGATGGTTGTACATGCTGTAGTATAATTGGAAGTTTGAGCCTTGGTGTAGAATAAAAGATGGATTTGTGTTGTGGTTGATATTATTAAGGTCATGGTCGTGCTTGTAGTAGTGTGATGTCTAGGAGTGTGAGAATACTTCGATTGTGTTGACAGTTGGATGCTGATGTTATGAGTGGGAGTAAACTTCTAGGACGAAGTTCCTTTTAAGGTGGTAGAATGTAACATTCCGTTTGATGTTTATGAGTGTCTTGATATTAGATTTTTTAGTGGATGATATGTTACGGAGCTAGCAGCGTTTGTGGATGGTAGTTGGTAGTGTATGGAGTTAGTGTCGAGAGAGAGTATAATGTAGTTGATACGATATCGTGAGCCGTGTTGTGGAGGTAGGCATAGTTAGTGGAGTTGGTGTTAAGAGTTCATGTTTTGTAGGTTGGGGTTTTGTTTTGAGTTCTTAGTTGCGTTGTTGTGTCTTAATCGAGTTAGTATGTTTGTTTTTGAGTATGGGTTGACCTTTGGGGACAAAGTTCCTTTTAAGGAGGGAAGACTGTAATACTACGGATTTCTATGTCTTCGGGTACTCTATCGAGTGAGGCTGACTCTGTCGAGTAAGTATATTTGGATAAAAAACAGTAGTCTGCCTGATGGGTACTCGATCGAGTATGTGTGACACTCGATCGAGTAAGTACTTACTCGATTGAGTAAGTTACTTTTGCGGGTTGTTTAAGTCGGGTTTTGTTAGTAACGCGTGATTGATATATTAAGCTTTCCGTCACTTTCTTCATCATTTGTATCTTTTCTAAAAACCTTTCAAGAGAGAAAAGAAGTAACGTTGTCTTCGTTCGTCGCGTTACTATCAAATCCCAAGGGCTAAGGTTGTCGGATCATCACGTTCTTTACGCCGTTGAGTTCGTCGTGTCGAGGTTAAGATCCTTGTATAGTTTTTATAGTATTTCCTTGATTTTGTTTAAAACTCTAATTGGGTAGATTGGGGGTTTTGGGGGTATTATGTGATTAGATGGTAATTGTATGTATACGTGCTATAGGAGGAGGATTCGTAGAGGAGAAATTCTGATTAGCTGCTAGATCGTCTGTGGTGATTGCTATTCCAGGTAGTGTTTCCCTACTCAGTATTGGTTACATAGTGTGGTTGGTGATTGTTGTTGTTGTTGATTAATTTTCGTATTGGAATTGGTTTTTGATAATTGTTGATTGTGTAAGGTGATTGTTGTATAACTGTCTGTGATCTTCGGGCTGCGTCCCTGGCTGAGTGGAGTCACTTGCGGGAGTGGCTTCACGCCCTTGATTCGCCTTCTGTGGAACCCGCCACAGAAGGAATGTGCACATTAAGGAACATGGGTTTATCGCTCGGATGAGATGAGTGGGGCTTAGGTGGGAAAGGCTGTGGTCCCCCACTGGCGGTGTGGAATACTTGTTGCCATGAGTATTCTGGCAGGGCTACACACTCTAGTGTGTAGTCAGGTGTGTGGTAATGTGATGGAGTTTGGGTTGATTGAATTGGTTGTGGTATTGTTTTATTGCAGCTGTTTGTTTTGTGTAATTAGTACTGACCCCGTTTAAATGTTTTAAAAACTGTGGTGATCCATTCGGGGGTGGTGAGTAGTTGTCTAGCAGGTATACTATCAATGCGCGCAAGATTAGCTTGGGATGGAGTTGTCATGAGTCTTATAGTAGCCTTCCGCTGTGCTGTCTTTATACTATTGTTACATCAGTTGTAGTTTGGTTGTAGAACAGCTGTGGATTTTACTTTAAAGTTGGTTTTGTTATGTAATGACTTTAACTTATCTATTAAAGTACGTTCTTTTATGGTCTATTTGATATTCATTGCCTCGGATAACCGAGGTGGTAGCACTTTCATGCATTAGGTGGTCTTGGTAAGGCACCTTGGTGTATGGGGATGTTACACTGACTGTCACCGACACAGCCATGGGAGCAATGCTAGCACAAATAGTCAACGGCGAAGAACGAGCTATCTACTACATCAGCAAAAAGTTTATCATATATGAGGCAAAGTACACCCAACTGGAAAAGATATGCCTTGCCCTAGTATGGTCAACAAACAAGCTGCGACACTACATGCTCAGCTACACGGTTCACATCTACTCCAAGATGGATCCGGTCAAATACATCTTCGAAAAACCCGTACTAAACGGAAAGCTTTCTAGATGGACGCTCATGCTATCCGAATTTGATCTCAAGTTCGTACCCCTCAAGGTTATCAAGGGAAGGGAAGTCATCGATTTCCTAGCAGAAAATTCCGTCAACGAGGATCCAACGACCAACACATGGTCACTTCCTGACGAAGACATTCTTTGTGCCGACTCCGACGCATGGGACCTATACTTTGATGGTTCATCTAATCTAAGAGGCTTCGGGATAGGAATACTTCTAATATCACCAGAGGGAGAACATGTTCCATTCTCGGTCAAACTAGACTTCACCGTCACCAACAATGCCGCTGATTATGAAGCATGCCTCATCGGCCTACAAGCAGCAATAACACTTGGCATCAAAATACTGAGGGTCCACGACGATTCCTCACTTATCATTAATCAGGTGTCCGGATCATGGAAAATCTGAAGTGACTGCTTAGCATCCTACCAAGCAAATATCAATCAAGAAGCCTAATTCTTCGACCAAGTCGACTACGTCCACTTGCCACGAGAGGAAAATCAATTTGCGGATGCATTGGCAAAACTTGTCGTGCTCATCAACATACCTGACGACATGACATCGATGCCCCTATGTGTTGAGAAAAGGAGTGAGCCAGCTCACATTTGCGCCATCAACAACGAAGAGGAAAACCATGTAGAACCTTGGTACCAAGCCATCCTCAACTACAAAACCAAAAACGAATTCTCTCCCAACTCTGATACAAGAGGACGAAGAGCCATCCGTCTACTTGCATCACAATTCATGATAAACCAAGAACAACTATACAAAAGAACGCTCCAAGGGATCCTTCTCCTTTTCATTGACCATCACAAAGCCAAAAAGATCATGGGAGAGGTCCACGACGGAGAATGTGGCCCTCACATGAGCGCAATGATGCTGGCCCGAAAAATCACGCGGTTAGGCTACTACTGGACCACCATAGAAGCCGATTGCCGCAACTACGTCAAACATTGCCACAATTGCCAAATCTTCGCCAACATACAACACATACCACCATCCCTTTTATACACCATGACATCACCCTTGCCTTTCTCGACCTGGGGCATCGACATCATCGGGAAAGTCAACCCGATAGGCACCAAAGTGCATGTGCTTCGTCCTCGTCGCCATCGACTACTTCACCAAATGGGTGGAAGCACAGTCCTATGCAGTCTTGACCGCCAAAAAAGTGGCCAAGTTCATCAAGGATAACATCAACTACAGATATGGGGTACCCCATGAGATTATCAGTGATGAAGGCTCTCATTTCCGGGCGAAAACATAAGCCTTGCTAGACAAATACAAGATCAAATGGCATTGATCATCCCCCTACCGCCCCAAAACAAACCGAGCGGTGGAGGCAGCAAACAAAACTCTTGTCACCATTATCAAGAAGATGCATGATAATTACCGCGATTGGCCGAGCAAACTCCCATTCGCACTCTGGGGATACCGAACCTCCATTCGAACACCCATAAGAGCCACACCCTTCTACCTAGCATACGACATGGAAGCGGTTGAACCGATACAGTTAAAGGTCCCATCTCTACGCATCCTACTGGAGAGTCAAGTTCCTGAGGCGGCATGGACCCGACGAAGGTTCTAACAACTCTCGCTTCTAGACGAACGGCGACTCAACGCCTTTCACAACGTCCAGCTATACCAATGACTTATACAATGGGCATTCAATAAAAAGGTTAAACCCAGGAACATCAAGGAAGGCGACTTCGTCCTCAAGTCGGTTCGAGCACCATTACCCGTCGATTCGAGGGGGAAATTCAAACCCAATTGGGCCGGGCCATATCCGGTCAAGAAAATACTTTCGGGGGGCGCAGTGAGACTGAGTGACCTAGACGGGGAGGATTTTACAAACCCGACCAACGTAGACAAACTCAAGAAATACTACCCTTGAATCATAGCGACCAACAACCTCACCCTAGTTTTACAACTAGAGACCACCTTATCCCTTTCAAGTTAAGTTCCTCAATGCGTTATGATTTGAAATTACATGTTTTATCGAGTCTAAGTTGTGGCACCTTGCCTGTTTCAAATGTCCTTTGATCTGTCAAAGGCGACATCCATTTGCACTCAAACCAAAAAACCTGAACTACGAGCATGGTTTGATTTCACCTTTTCAGGTGGATATGTAGGCAGTCCTTTCTTACACAAGAAGGATACAACCACAAAACCCAAATAAATGTACAAAATATTTCGAACTACGAGCATGCATTGATTTCCCCTTTTCAAGTGGATACGTAGGCAGTCCTTTCTTACACAAGAAGGATACAACCATCCCCTTAATAAAAAAAACGTCCCCATAATCGAAAAAAAAAACATTCCCACATAAAAAAAAAATCACCCATATCAACTTCAAAAAAAAGGAAAAACGGAAAAGCATTCCCTTTTCCACCAAAATACAAAAAAAGCCTTTCTCCCTTCCCTCAAAAATCCAACTTTCTAAGTGCAACGTTTAGGACAATTTAAGCCGAATTGCCTTTACAAAATGGATACATTGCTAATACAAAATAATAAAAATCACAACACTAATACAATGTAATACTCATCCGTTTAGGGACCCGCTGACCGACGTTGAACGACCTTAAAGACATGTCTTGACCATCGGGAACCTTACGAGTGAGGACTGGTGATGATGTGAACTTTGACTGGTGTGTTACTCGATCTAGCTGAGGCTACTCGATCGAGTAGCTTTGGGGCTCGATCGAGTAGGTGTCACTCGATCGAGTAAGTCAGTTACTCGAACGAGTAATGGGTTTGCAGCGGGGAATTATAAATCATGTTTCGTAAAACCGCAAATTATTTCCGCTTCTCTTTCCTAAACCTAGATGTCGTCTCTCCTTCTCCCTTTCACCATAATTCCTTCCTTTGAGGTACTTGAGGATGCTTATACCATGGGGATGGGTTGCTTGAATCAGGTAGCGGTCGTGACGCCGGATTGCTGTGCATAGGTATGTCATCGTCATCATCATTGTCGTTGTTATTCCAGTTAGGGTTGTAGTGATAGTGATAGATGGTTGTACTATTTGTATAGGTGTGTTGCGTGGTTGATTGATATCATATGGTCGGACGTGGAATCCCCGCGGTTGTCTAAACGTAGGTTCGCCTACTCAGTACTGTTGGTTTTCTAGAGTGTCATTTGATGTGGTTCGGTTGTTGTACAGTTGATGCGATTGACTAGTTGTGATAGTTGTTTAGTGTTGTGTTGTTTCGTTTATCGTTGTTGTGGTGCAGCTGATTGTGATTGTTTGTCTATGGTTCACGAGGTGCGTCCTCGGCTGAGTGGAGTCACTTACGGGAGTGGCTTCACGCCCGTTGTTCGCCCTCCGTGGAACCCGCCACGGGAGGGGATGTGCACATTAATGGACATGGGTTTATCGCTCGGTATAATGAGCGGGGATTTGGTGGGTACGGCTGCGGTCCCCCACTGGCAGGGCTGGTCCAGTAGACAGTCGGTGACGGTGATTGGTTGGAGGAGTTGTGTGTGTTACTGTGCTTCCATTGTGTCTGTGGTTGTATGTCTGTTTCCTCAGTTTTTAACCTTCTGTGGTTTTGGTCTTGTTGTTTATTTCTGTTGTGTCTGCCATGATCCCTTATGGTGAGCAGTCAGTCTTAGCAAGTTGTGATTAGGATGTTAGTTGGGTGCTTGGCGGGATGAGTCTTTCACGAGTAACGACAGAAGTAATTCACATAGTAGTTTTGAGTTGTATCTTTTATATCAGCAGTTTGTTAATCACCTGTAATTTAACTTAATTGTTCTTTTATCGACATTTGATTATTACTGTCCTCGGGCAACCGAGATGGTGACGTCCTTATATCCTAGGGAAGGTCTTGTTAAGGCTCCTGAGTATATGGGTGTGTCACAAAGTGGTATCAGAGCGACGATTTTGGAACCTGTAACAAATGAGCCTAATGAACGTAGTGAGTCTAATAAAATGAACCTGGTGTATATATATTGGGAGCCCCAACTGATGCTAGATTTTGGGTGAGTAGGCGCCCTCATTTCAAAATCATGGCCCCACTATGCTTAAGCCAGTCACCGGGTATGAGAATGTCGAGTCGGAAATTGCGTGCCTTGTGTGTATGACAGTTATGTTAGGATGTTTGTGATAAAGTCTTTATGTATGCTAGTACGTGTAATGGTAATGAGGAACCGTGAAAAATATGTGGTTGAGTAGAGATGTGTATGAACGTAGTGGAAGTGGTGGAATGGCTATAATACGTGACCGTGTGGTGTGATATAGTGATGGTAATATTTCCTAAATCGTTCTTTGTGCATCGGTATAAAAGTTGTGAGTCTTGTATGTGGTAATGATGATAATTCGTAAGTTTTGAATTAGTTGTAACAATTGCTAGAGTAGTATTTGGTATGTGTGTTGGATGAATGGTTGAACGCTTCCGTGATACGGCATAGTTGACTTGAGTAATCTAGTTGATAATTTGTCGTGACATGGTTAAATTATTAGTAAGCTTGGACGATAAGTGCTGGCTTGATGTTCGATGAATGCTTAAATTGATATGATTAGGAGTTGTATTGTTGAGTTGAGATTACATGATTAGAGGTAAAGAAATGTGTTGAATATATGCATGAAAAAGCTAATGGCGTAGTCATTTAGATGCGTAGAATGTTTGTTATAGAATAAAGTAAAATGTGTGGGATAGATTGATAATTCTGTTAGATCGATACGTTAATTTGTGTGGTAGTAATACGTCGTGAATGAATATAATAACTGGTGGCGATTCTCGAATTCATTTTGGAATCGACACACATTGCTGTTTTGCAGGAACCGTTACTTGAATTCGTAACTTTTGACCTCGTTCTCAATCTTTCCCGACCGAGTAGGAGTTCTTATTCCATCGAGTAGACCTCATTCGATCTAGTTAGGAAGTTATAACATCGAAAAAGTTGGATCTGCCAGCGGAAACTCGACCGCGTAGCTCCAACTCGATCGAGTAGAGGCCACTCGATCGAGTAAGTGAACAGTACCCGGAATTTCGCGTGATTCATAACCCTTCTTTTCTATTCTTTCTTTCTTATTCTATCATTCAACAAAAACCCTAATTTCTAAAACTCTCTCAAAGTTACTCTCAATCTTGTGATTTTGTGCTTGAATCTTGTGTTTTCCCTTGCTTAATTCGTTCTTTTGCTTGCCAAACAATCAAGGTATGAATGTTTATCCTATTTTTATGTTTTTGACTAATTAGAAGCATGTAGGATGTTGGTATTTGCTGAAAAATCGATTTATATGTGCCAAATCTTGCTTGTAATTGTTGTAATATAATCTATTTGCTTCAATTTGTTGATTATTGATGTTAGTTATGCAAAAATGGAATAAAAAGGGGGATTATATGACTCAAAATTTCTAGGGTTTGAGATTTTAAATTGGATTTTGGTTGTATTTTGTATATAAAAGGGGAAAAATTAGGTAATGTATGTTGTATATATCATGTTTAGAGTTGATTTTGATGAATTTTACTCAAAATTTTGTCTTAAAAGTGCCCCAAACTGAAATTCGTCTTACACTTTTGTGAAACTTGTCCAATTGTGAAGCTATTTTGGAAGGTATACTTTTCAAAATTAGTGGTTGTGTTGGTAATTGATGCTATACTTGTCATAATTTTTACAGCTGTGAGATCGTCTGATGATAAATTTGAGAGTTATAATTATAATTTTTGAATTGTTTGGTGAAAGTGTGTACGTAGTAACTCTTTTCCATGATCATACATTAGTGTTTTACATGTTTTCAAGTATAAGTGATATGTGAATCTAAGATTGTGTTACAAAACAGATGCCGAGACCAATGATGTGGGCGAGGTCGTCACTCATCCAATCAAACACATTTATAATACTCAACATACAACTAGCTAGTGGTAAGTCGAGGTCGATCCATGGGACGGTGGTTACTCAAATTGTTCAATCTAATTATGGTTATGCTTGGGTTTGTCACAATTATAATGGGTTGATGATTCTAATCTAATAAAGGCAATAAACAAGCAACAAAAGGAAAGATGTAAACAATTGATTAAAAGTGCTAGGATATCATGGGGTCATGGGGGATTCATGGTGTTGATCATACAAACATGTTCACAAGGTTGCAAGCAATTAATGTTGTGGAGGAACCGAGTTGGGTTATGTCTTACGGTTCATAGGAAGAGTTGGGTCCCGGAGCCGAATCGATTAGATTGTACAACACCTACAAGTCGACTTACTTTCCTCCTATTCAACTTCTATGCATGGTTTAACAAGACTCGAGTTGGTTTATATCTTACAAGTCAAGTTGAGTAGATAAGAGATGGTAAAAATGCAAGGATTCATAGGCTTAGCATTTCATCAAACATAACATGTGCATAAAGTTGACATCACAACAAGCAAACAATTTGATTATGAAAATATATTAGATTAAGCATTAATCAATCCCATGTTGGTTTCCCCTAATTACCCACTAATCCTAGCTAAGAGACTACTCACTCATTATCATGGGAAACATGTCATTAATGGTGTCAATCATCACAACAAGTATCAACATGATAATAGAATGAAGAAATAAACAATAAAGATTAAAGAGTAAAGGAATTATACCAAACTTGAGATGATCCAAATAATAAAGCAAAGAATAATAGAAGAAACTTGATGATTGATGGAAGGTTGTCAATCCTCCAAGAATAACCCAATAATCTTCAATTACCCAATAATAAACTTGAATAATAAACTTGAACAATAATTAAGGAGAGATTAATGTGTAATTTGTGTGAAGATTAAAGAGTAATCTATTCTAATCTACTCCTAATCTAATCTAAGAAGGATTTTCTACTCTCCAAACTTCATCCTTGATTAATTACAAAGATGGGGTATTTATAGTGGAAATTAGGTGGATGCATTAGGGTTAACTAAGGGCTAAACTAGTAATTACACTTTTTAAGTTGAGCAAGGAGACTCCGGTATTTTTCGGAGGAAGGGAGTCTTTCTTTGAAGCTTGGAGAAGACGAAATCATGCTGTGAAGGAATCCGAGCGTATTGGGGTCGGGACGGGCAGAATCTGGCAAAGGAATCCGAGCGGATTCAATAGAATCCGGGCGGATTCTAGTGGGGCAATCCGATCGGATTAGAGAGCAGGACGCTCGGATTGTTTAGTGGAGACGGGCGGATCTGAGACAATCCGCTCGGATTGTTCTTCAGCCGAGGTTCTTCTTCTTTTCTTCCCTTTTTGCTCATTTCCATTTTATTCTTGCGGGATTGGTCTTTAGTCCTTGCTTCCTCTCCATACTAGTCCATCTATTATCATCAATAGGCTTCCAAATGTGCACGAAAAGACGGGAATTTCCGCCTTATTATCTCCTTTTCTACAAAACATATGAAATGCGATAGAAAAGCAAATAGGAAGGTTTTGACGGATAAAATGGCCATGAAATGCTATAATAATATGCAAAATAGGTTCAATTAGGGGACTAAATGTGCGCTAATTATGGTCACATCAAATATCCCCAAACCGAACCTTTACTCGTCCCGAGTAAAGAGGTGACTAAAACTAGACCTTTATTTAAACTATCCTACTAATATAACCGATATGAGACAATTAGCGGGTCTCACTCCGCCCCTTCAACTCACAACAAGACAACCATGAGGTAGGATGCCTTCTTGCAAGGCAAGGTGGGTCTGGCCAAAATGGCGACACATCCAAACATTAAGCACACAAAATCAAGTAATGGATGCATCTACAAAAGAATAGCCACTTTCCTCATCTAAGTGGCGGAAATTATCTACAAGGGAAGCAATTCAAGGGTACACACTCCTTCATAGATGCAATTTCTTCAAACTACTAAGCCTAGAAGGATACCAATAAATCACCTCCAAATTGTGTCAAGCTAGGGTACCTTTGTCCTCAATCGTTAAATGCTTTTGTCAAGAGTAGACTCCCTATGGTGGTAGAAACACTGGAGGATCGCGGAATTCCCCCTCTTGCCTAGACAAGAAGAAGGGTCGTCCCCTCTCTACCATGCACAAAAATGGATACGATGGATAAAGGGATCAATAGATATTTGAGTATTACTTTTGGGAGTTTGCTTTTGTTTTTGTTTTCCCCCCAATTTCTTGTGGCATTTTGACATTTGAGAACACTTTCTTTGCCATTTCTTTTTGATTTTTGGCTTTTCAATACTTGACAACTTTTTTGCATTTCTTTTTGAACATTTTCAAAGTCACCCCAATTAGTAACGAGGGTGCCTTGTATTTGAAGCTTTAGGAGTTCTATTTTTGCTCCTCTTTTCATTTGATGCATTTTTGCAAACTTTCTTTCATTTTTCATTTCATTGAACTCAAATTGATTTCTTTTTGTGCCCATTCCCTTTAATGACAAAAATGTGGTAGAACATGGATGAATGATGGATGCATGCATGGTTTCAAGGGTCACCTTGGAATAAACGGTAGCCAAGGAGTTATCACACCACAAGGTACTCTTGACTAGGCCTTAATCCATGGGTCAAAGGATACTAGCATGACACATCCTAGGGTGTTTTACAAGTATTCTAACAAGCAAAGTCTTAAGAAGAAAAAGCATCTACTAGGGCTTATATACACTAGTCAAGCTTCCCAAGTAGACGGTTTCGCAAAATTTTTCTAACATGCAACTACATGCCATGATGCAACTAGCATATACACATCCTAATGCAAATGATTCTACCAACTAATATGCCAAATAAACTAAATGCAATCCTAAGTTCACATTGTTTATACCGCATCAATCAAAATAAAGCCACATAGTCATTAACATAAAGAGGAAAAAGGAGATTGGAAAGATCATACCATGCGGTCTTCAATATCCTCATGTCTCGGATGTGGCGTAGTCAATCAATGTGAACAAGGATAAAACAAACACAATATATACAAAACAATATATACAAGTCTACACTACAAAGGAAATGAACTTGTTTTTGGATTTTTCAATTTTTCAAATTTTTATGGTTTTTGTTAAAAGAACGTATTTTTGGGATTTTTCGAAATTTTTCAATTTTTATGCATTTTTGGAATATAAATTCCCATCCCCCACTTTATTTTGGACATTGTCCTCAATGTACATGTAGGAGTAGGAATAAAAAGAAAAACATGTTTTTGGATTTTGATTTTTTTTTTTTTGAAATAAAGTACAAATGCAATGATATGATATGAATACATGCATGCTCTAGCTAAATGCAATTCTATATGAAATAGATAACAAATGAATGCAATCTAAACTATATTATATGATGCATGATTTCTAGTAAACTATGGTCACCTATGATCAAACCTCCCCAAACCGATTTAAACACTATTCCTAGTGTAGAAAAGAATAGGATTGGTCATTAGTGATTATGCATGAATTCTAGTCTATATGCAACTATCTACATGAATCATGCGAGATATAATACAATGCAAACTACACTAAATGCAAATATACAAATTAATGGTTATTAAGGGACTCCATCAAACCAAGGACTATCAATTAACAATTTCATAGAAAATTATCACTAGCACTCAAAGCACGTAGAAGTCGGTCAAATTCTTGGGAGTGGGACATGAATAGGCATGCATAGCAACACAAGATTATGCAATTGAAAAATGCCCAAGTAAAAGACCGAACAAGCATATCAAGAGCATCATGACAAAAATCATAAGAGAAATGATGGATGGTAGGAACATGAAATGGGTAGTTGGTTGGCAATTCTCTCAACTCGTCCTCCAAATAGTCAAAATCACCACATTCAATGCAAGTACTCTCATTATCATCCAAGGTGATTTTAAGGGTGTCTATTTGGGGTTCCCAAATGTCCTCATCATATTCCTCATCCCAACAAGGTTCATTATCAAAGGGGTTGTCGTAACAAGGCTCACCAAGTTCAACACAATTGTCTCCCTCAAATATGTCATCCACAAAGGGTGAGTTTTCTCTCAAGTTCTCATCCATATCATTCTCACTTTGCCCATTAACATCAAATTCCATGGAGGTTGATTTCATTGAAGCACAAGAAGAGTAGGATGACGGCATCCAAGCATTAGTTTCACAATCAAGAATGTACTCCTCCTCATCATCACTCTCCTCATCTAGCACTCCATCTTCCCAAGGTGGGGTAATTTTGTGGGCATAGTAGGTTGACTCAAGGTTATAGGAAGGTTTCTCATCCTCACAAATCTCATTTTCATCATAGTTTTCCTCAATGAATTTTTGAAATGTGGCTTTTATCACTTCCATACCTTCCTTGGCATTCTCAAAGATGTCATGTACAATTTGCTTAAGACAATGGATGGTCATGAACTCAACAAATTCCCAAAATTCCTCACAACTCATCTCACAAATTCTACCACCACTCAAGTGAAATGCCAAGTTGCGGGTTTCAAGGTTCATGCCATTATAAACAACACAACATGCTTCATAATTTAAAAGAGTAAAACCATGATGCCAAGCATGAGTCATATAATCTTCAAATCTTGCAACATATTTATCAAATGATTCATTTTCATATTGCCAAAAAGTGAATGTAGACATGTTGAGCATTTGAAAAAGAACAAGTACAAGAAATAAATTCCCAAGGAACCAAAATTCCTCAAGAAGAAGCACAACTAAAACTAGACAAAAGAACAATTCAAATAAACAACACCGTCCCCGGCAACGGCGCCATTTTGATGTGGGCGAGGTCGTCACTCATCCAATCAAACACATTTATAATACTCAACATACAACTAGCTAGTGGTAAGTCGAGGTCGATCCATGGGACGGTGGTTACTCAAATTATTCAATCTAATTATGGTTATGCTTGGGGTTGTCACAATTATAATGGGTTGATGATTCTAATCTAATAAAGGCAATAAACAAGCAACAAAAGGAAAGATGTAAACAATTGATTAAAAGTGCTAGGATATCATGGGGTCATGGGGGATTCATGGTGTTGATCATACAAACATGTTCACAAGGTTGCAAGCAATTAATGTTGTGGAGGAACCGAGTTGGGTTATGTCTTACGGTTCATAGGAAGAGTTGGGTCCCGGAGCCGAATCGATTAGATTGTACAACACCTCCAAGTCGACTTACTTTCCTCCTATTCAACTTCTATGCATGGTTTAACAAGACTCGAGTTGGTTTATATCTTACAAGTCAAGTTGAGTAGATAAGAGATGGTAAAAATGCAAGGATTCATAGGCTTAGCATTTCATCAAACATAACATGTGCATAAAGTTGACATCACAACAAGCAAACAATTTGATTATGAAAATATATTAGATTAAGCATTAATCAATCCCATGTTGGTTTCCCCTAATTACCCACTAATCCTAGCTAAGAGACTACTCACTCATTATCATGGGAAACATGTCATTAATGGTGTCAATCATCACAACAAGTATCAACATGATAATAGAATGAAGAAATAAACAATAAAGATTAAAGAGTAAAGGAATTATACCAAACTTGAGATGATCCAAATAATAAAGCAAAGAATAATAGAAGAAACTTGATGATTGATGGAAGGTTGTCAATCCTCCAAGAATAACCCAATAATCTTCAATTACCCAATAATAAACTTGAATAATAAACTTGAACAATAATTAAGGAGAGATTAATGTGTAATTTGTGTGAAGATTAAAGAGTAATCTATTCTAATCTACTCCTAATCTAATCTAAGAAGGATTTTCTACTCTCCAAACTTCATCCTTGATTAATTACAAAGATGGGGTATTTATAGTGGAAATTAGGTGGATGCATTAGGGTTAACTAAGGGCTAAACTAGTAATTACACTTTTTAAGTTGAGCAAGGAGACTCCGGTATTTTTCGGAGGAAGGGAGTCTTTCTTTGAAGCTTGGAGAAGACGAAATCATGCTGTGAAGGAATCCGAGCGTATTGGGGTCGGGACGGGCGGAATCTGGCAAAGGAATCCGAGCGGATTCAATAGAATCCGGGCGGATTCTAGTGGGGCAATCCGAGCGGATTAGAGAGCAGGACGCTCGGATTGTTTTGTGGAGACGGGCGGATCTGAGACAATCCGCTCGGATTCTTCTTCAGCCGAGGTTCTTCTTCTTTTCTTCCCTTTTTGCTCATTTCCATTTTATTCTTGCGGGATTGGTCTTTAGTCCTTGCTTCCTCTCCATACTAGTCCATCTATTATCATCAATAGGCTTCCAAATGTGCACGAAAAGACGGGAATTTCCGCCTTATTATCTCCTTTTCTACAAAACATATGAAATGCGATAGAAAAGCAAATAGGAAGGTTTTGACGGATAAAATGGCCATGAAATGCTATAATAGTATGCAAAATAGGTTCAATTAGGGGACTAAATGTGCGCTAATTATGGTCACATCAACCAACTATGGGAACCCGTCAAAGCAAGAAGGGGAGGGCTTCTGAGCCCGAGGTAGGAGAGGGGAGTGGGGGACCTACGGTCCCAGCAGTACCCGAGTACCCGTCTGTTGTCTTTGTGGACTTTACACATAGGGGTAATTTTGTTGCCTTACAGAGACGAAAGATGAGACCCACCCGTTGTATCGACACCACTCTTTTGACGGACTTGGGGATTGAGACCGATGTTAGGCATATCTTTAAGAATTTGGGGATGACTGGGTTTTACTGTCTCCGGAATCACTCTTATGCTTTTCTGACCCTTGAGTTCATGAGTTCCTTTAAGTATGATGCGGTGGAATAGACCGTTAAGTTCCGCCTCATGAACACCAGTTTCCTTCTTACCATGGATATGTTTACCACCCACCTTGGCCTCTCTAGTCCTGCGAAGGGAGATCTTCGGAACATCCCGTATGAGTGTGGGGTTAGTAGCCTCATGCCTTGCTTTACCGGAAAACCCGCCCCCACTTCGAGTAACATGTTGATAAATCATGTTCAACATGTCACGTTGAAGATCTTCCTACGTGCTTTGACCTGTTTGCTTTACGAGAGGAAGGATGTGAGTAAGTTAAACTCACATGAGGTTATGTTGCTTGCGGCCTATCTTAACCCCACCCGATCTCAGAGAGTGACCCTTAGTGCCCCTGACATAGTGTGTGCCACTTTAGCCTTGATGGCCTCGTCCGACACCCGTTTTATGAGTTGCGGTGCCATTGCCACTCGGTTGGCAGAGAGGCTGACTACCTTTGAGGCCTCCTTGGACTATACCCCCGTTGACCCCTATGGTGCCTACCTTGGACCGAGAGTACTTTCTCGACCAGAAATGGTTGACAACATTGGAGGGTGGTGGGTTGGCATGGAGAGTGTGGGGTATGAGTTAGATGCGTATACCTGCTCTTGAGCACCTTCCAGCCCGAGTTTTTTACCGGCAAGTGGTGGTAGGTAGCCGGATTCGACGAGGAGGAGGAGGAGGTTCCTGAGAGGCAGGTGTACCTCATTGACCCGGATATCCTGGAGGTGATGCCCGAGCCGAGGAAGGGGGACTAGGTGAGACCTGAGGATGCCCAGCCTAGAGTGGGGAGGGGACCACGGCGAATGAGGGAGAGGGTGGCTGAGACTCAGCCAGAGCAGCCTGTACTGCCACAGTACCAGTTTCCCGGTTACCTATCCTACCTTAGCCCCAAGATGAGAGTGAGCCAGCTCACGGAGAGGGTGTCTACTACCTTAACACTCCGGAACCTCCACGAGATGGCGTATGTGCAGGACATCGGGACCAAGCCAGTGCAGCCCGTATGGTGGAGGGGCGTTAGAGACGACAGTGGAGTTTTTTACTCTTTCAGCGTGGAGAGGTCTACTTGGGGAGAGCCCTAGTCATATCCCTATGGTTGCTTGGCCTCTTGGCGTATGGGCGCAGATGCTGGTATTGGTGAAGTGGCAGGTCATGATGCAGCCGGAGCGTGCACGTCAGGCGGTGCTGGTGATGATGAGGTGATGGATGATCAGGATGCGGAGTGATGACACTCCTTTTCTTTCTTTTATATATCGTATCATGGGTTTGTAGTGGATAATATTTGTTTTATTGGTAGTACTTTATCAGACTTTGGTATGTATGGTTGGCCATAAGGCTGTATTTTGAGTACTTTAGACAGTATGTGCAGGATATTAGAGTTGAGAAGGCGTTCCGACTCGTGTTTATATAGTTGTTTGGTTTTAGCATGGTTTTTGGAGGCTTTTCGACCTGTGGCTACTCGATCAAGTGCCCCTCACTCGATCGAGTAACTGCAGGTGTGACACTTTAGGGACGTTCTGATCTCAGCCTACTCGATCGAGTAGCTGATGAGGTCGATCGAGTAAGCCCAGCTCGATCGAGTGCCTAACCAACTCGATCGAGTAGCACTGTTACAGCTTATTTCAGTTTTAAAAATTTAATTGAAGCAACATGTTAGTGGCTATTGTATGTTAGTTCTTATTGCGGGTATCTTACGCCATTGTTTAGTGTCACCGGTGGTTATACTTAATGCATGAGGTGGTACGATTTATATAAGTCTTGATGTTATGTCCATAAATTAAAAATGCTAAATCAAATAGTTTCAACTAACGTAATGTTTGACGGTTGTAACTCTTGTTGCATGTTGGTACGGTTATACATATATATATATATATATATATATATATATATATATATATATATATATATATATATATATCATGTGAATAATTGTTGCCATGTTTGATAGTCGGTGGGAAATGCTCGGTGATGTTGTTCAAGAGGCAATGGTTATATGTCTATCTACCGTGTGAGTCATGTTTACGTAATGTCAAGAAAGTGTCGTGGCTGTCCTGAGTCGAATGTGTATATTGGTTAATTTGTAAAATTTTCGGCGATATTTATATAATTTTGTATACTATGTCAAACCGCCTTAGATGTGTGAGGTACAATTGTTATAAATTTGTTACATAATTTTTATGATCGTATGATAAATTAATAGATGACTTGTATGTTAGTTGGTAATGGTATATCTTGTGGTGTGAGACACGATTTCAGTGATTTTAAATTTATTCGCGTTAATTTGTGTAATGTCAAAAGTATGAGGCAAGATCGCGTTATGGTTATGGGTAATGTCAATGTGATATTTACGTGTTTTGTTACGGGGCAGGAAAGCTGTTTGATGGTGAACTTCGGGGACGAAGTTCCTTTTAAGAGGGGAAGAGTAATGTCGAAAGGAAAAATGACGTAATTATAACAATTTTACAGTATTTTTGGTGGTATTTTAAAGTATGTGAGTGTTTGTTTGAATAGTTTTATAGTGGTTATTGTGCAATTGAGTAAGAGTTTATAATTGTTGAATGAAATAGCATATTGTATACTTTATTTTCAGTAATTATTCGTTATGTGGGCTTGAGAATTAGATGTTATTAGCAATAGTGGTATTTTTGGTAGAATTGTTGTGTGGTTAAAGTGATAGGGTAGAATGAATAGTGTATTGTTGTGAATATATGGTGGGACCATTGTTTTGTATGTTTTGTAATTGGTAATTGTTGACGAGTGACGAACGAAAGTATAGTCTGATAATTGTGTTGGTGTACGTTTGGGTAATATTGTGTAGTAAGTGCAAGTGATAGTCGAGTTAGTCGTTCTTGTGGTTAGTATGTGTTCAGTGATTCAAAAAGGAAGTTAGCGATTCGTTGAGAGTCGTGTTGTCTATTGTGTGTTAAGGTGGATGATGATGATGCCTGATGAACATACGTAGGGGGATGGTATTTCTAAACAGTTATGTTGACCTGTGTCAGGTAAACGGTGGTGATGACCATGGTATTGTTGTCTTGTGTTGCGGGAGAGGACGAGTCGAACTTCGGGGATGAAGTTCTTTTTAAGAGGGGGGGGGGGGGAAGACTGTAATACCCGTCCTTTTAGGGACCCGCTGACCAACGTTGACCGACCTTAGAGACATGTCTTGACCTTCGGGAACGTTACGAGTGAGGACTGGTGACGATGTGAACTTTGACTGGTGTGTTACTCGATCTGGCTGAGGCTACTCGACCGAGTAGCTTTGGGGCACGATCGAGTAAGTTTCACTCGATCAAGTCAGTTACTTGATCGAGTAATGGGTTTGCAGCGGGGAATTATAAATCGTGTTTCGTGAAACTGCAAATTATTTCCGCTTCTCTTTCCTAAACCTAGATGTCTGTCTCTCCTTCTCCCTTTCACCATAATTCCTTCCTTTGAGGTCCTTGAGGATGCTTATGCCATGGGGATGGGTTGCTTGAGTAGAGTAGCGGTCATGACGCCGGATTGCTATCCGTAGGTATGTCATCGTCATCATCATTGTCGTTGTTATTCCAGTTAGGGTTGTAGTGATAGTGACAGATGGTTGTAATATTTGTATAGGTGTGTTGCGTGGTTGATTGATATCATATGGTCGGACGTGGAATCGCTGCAGTTGGCTAAAGGTAGGTTCGCCTTTTCAGTACTGTTGGTTGTCTAGAGTGTCTTTTGACGTGGTTCGGTTGTTGTAGTGTTGATGCGATTGGCTGGTTGTGATAGTTGGTTGGTGTTGTGCTGTTTCCTTTATCGTTGTTGTGGTGCAGCTGATTGTGATTTTTTGTCTATGGTTCTCGAGGTGCGTCCTCGGCTGAGTGGAGTCACTTGCGGGAGTGGCTTCACGCCCGTTGTTCACCCTCCATGTAACCCGCCACGGGAGGGGATATGCACATTAATGGACATGGGTTTATCGCTCGGTATGATGAGCGGGCATTTGGTGGGTACGGCTGCGGTCCCCCAGTGGCAGGGCTGGTCCAGTTGATATTCGGTGACGGTGATTGGTTGGAGGAGCTGTGTGTGTGTTATTGTGCTTGCGTTGTGTCTGTGGTTGTATGTCTGTTTCTTTAGTTTTTGACCTAGTGTGGTTTTGGTCTTGTTGTTTGTTTCTGTTGTGTCTGCCGTGATCCCTTATGGTAAGCAGTCAGTCTTAGCAGGTTGTGATCAGGATGTTAGCTGGGTGCTTGGCGGGATGAGTCTTTCACGAATAACGACATAAGTAGTTCACATAGTGGTTTTGAATTGTATCTTTTATATCAGCATTGTTAATCACCTGTAATTTAACTTAATTGTTCATTTATCGACATTTGATTATTACTGTCCTCCGGTAACCGAGATGGTGACGTCCTTATATGCTAGAGAAGGTCTTTTTAAGGCTCCTGAGTATATGGGGGTGTCATATACAACATAATAATAAAGTAGGTAATGGAGGTCTTCATTCTTCCATTCTACCTTTGCCTTTTCTCTCGGGGTACATGTTCCCCATGTTCTTCTTCTTGGCTCGCCGAACATGATCTTCCTCTTCGGAATGGATCCTCAACGGATCTACAATGGCAACAGCCTCCGGTCTCTTGCATAACTCCATACTCGGTCCAAGGCGAGACAATACACGCCCCACTACGTCTTTGGGACCCGAGCTTCTCCTCTTTGATGGCCTTATTACATCCGGGCTAACTCCATCAACGGAGTCGTCAAAGAAGGCACGATTGGCCTTGCCAACCTCTCTATACTTCAAGTCAACAACCTTGTCCTTACGAGATTTGGACCTTTCCTCCAAGGCTTGAGCTCTTGACCACTTGACATAAGCGGAAGTCACCCATGTCGTGGCAACGGGGTTTGGTACCTCCCAAAGCGGCCGAGTGGCCCACCATCTTTCGAAGACCTCCACAAGCTCGGAGTTTCGAAAAACACTCTCTTGGACGAGATTATCTTGAGCGGGCACCTTTTGTTGACGCCCCATTTGCCTCATGAACCTTTTGGGATAAATGAAGGAAACAACATTCAAACCCACTACCATCAAAGAACAAGAAATAGCAACCGAAGCGGGCAACCCCGTGAAGGACCTCAAGTGCCACCATGGCACCCCCCCAACGGATATGGGGACCACCCTCCTCCACCAATCTCGAGGTCCAATAGGCCTCCATGGGTGCAAAACTATCCGAGTACAACTTCTTCCTCATGTTAAGGTGACGGAAAGAATAAGAAGAAGAATCGGCCGGAGGCTCTACATACCTTAGCCTCTCCTATAGCCATACTTGGAGGATCGTTGGGGATCCAAACGAGGGAGCTTCACCACAAGAGCCCTTCTTTTCCAAAGCTTGGATGATCTCGCCAAGAACTAACAATGATGGATCTCTACCATGCTCCATTTGCTCAACCACATGCACAAGGGTCATACTACCATAGCCTTTTGACCCCTCCTTCTTCAAGGCTTCAACAAAGAGGTATGCATGCACTAGGCAAAAGGCAAGAGCCCTTCTCCTAGCCATCTCCGAGACATTAACATCCAACCGGTTGGAGAAAATGTTGATAAGAGCCAACATATCCACACCATGAGGAGCAAGGAGAAAGTTAACTTGATTTGTTGACAAGCCCAACATCGAACGAAACTTCTCCTTATAACACAACCGAGTCGGGGGAAGCACCGGCACACAACCCGGCCTCCCACCAATGTCACCTACTTCTTCGACAAGAGGACAAATTTCGCTTTTCGGGAAAACGAAAATATGACATTTCGAATCCCAAAAACGAGAGCATACTTCAAGAAATGAGGATTACATCTTGACTTGACGAAGCACCAACAATTGACGAACTCCCATAGGAACGAGTTGATACTTTTCGGGAGGTGACAAATCCCGACACCAATGCCGCAACCTATTTTCTAAAGCATCCATAAATGACTTTGTGGAAGAATAAGAAAGGTTTTTGTAGAGATGTCTTTCGTGTTTCGGATGATGAAACAATGAAGCACAAACGTCCCTATTTATACAAAACAATCAGCGCTTTTTTCCGAAAAAAGGGGAAGCTGACTTCTATCGCCCATGGCCTCGCGCCTCTTTAGGCTGCTCCTCAGGATCCACACCTTGAATTGTCCCTTTCAAGTTGTGTTTCTTCCTGGCACCTCAAACCTCCCGCCACAGGACTCGCGCCTCTTTGGGCCTATCCAGGATGTTTTGTGTTTTCTCACACTCACATTTCCTTATTTTTGCGTTTTACGAATCCGACATGGTTTCCATGACGCAGCTTTAAACATACGGGTTATTCTCTTATTTTTTTGAGGGGGAAGGGCTAGTCGCCCTGATCCGTGACGGATCGTTTTCATGACAGTCGAAATTTTTTCGCTTTTTCGCATTTTACACCAAATTTCAAAATTGATAACACAACGTCAATTTTTTTCCAAAATTCAGGCTCTTGCAAATTCGAGTCTTGATCTCACAAATATCAAATCAAATACGCTCGCAAAAATCTATTTTGAAACTCACCCGTGACGGTTTGAGTTTTAGTTTTTTCGAGTTACAAAGCAATTTCAGCAAAATTCGATGCAAGTTAATTCAAACACGAGTCAATTGCTCGAAATTTCAAATCAATTTCTTTTGAAAAATCCAAACGTGACGACCTGTCGTGGATTTTTCAAAATATCAATTTAAATTTCAACTTTAACTTAGAGTTATCGTGGTTATTTTTTATTGTTTCCATCAAATGCGTTTACGTGTTTTCGTTTGTGCATACGCGCTACCTATTGCATGTTTTCAACACTAACGATGCAGGGACAAATGCCAAAAGGGGAACTAGCAGCTGACAACGCTTCTCCGAAACACAACACAAAAAAGCCAAAAAAAAAACACAAATAAGCTACAATCCAAAAACATATATATACAAACCGCCTCACGCAAAATACACCGACACACATTTGATACAAGCGACTGACCATACAAATAGGATCCGGTACAAGTATTTATCATGCAGACACTAGCCTAAAACAACAAGTTGGGGGCTATCTGCCACCTACAAAACTAAGCACTCCCTATCCTTCCAGTCGGGAAAGAAAAGGAGTAACAACAGAAGCAGAGGTGGTTACGATGACTGTAATACCACATTCCTGCCCCACGATAAAAAGGAAACGATGCCTGGCAGATTTTGGACGACATGACAATCGGAGATTGTGACTCAGCGCATCATCCTGGCGTTGACCTCCATTCGTCAGAATTCGGCTATAAAAAGGAGCTATGACACCGGGTTCTACCCCGATGTTGAACCCCAATTATCAGAACTCAACAACGATCGAAGACGGCAACACAGAACAGTGCACCCGTCTTGAACCCCAATCATCAGACATCCGACCTCTGCAGACAACAACCAATGATCGATACACGATCAAAAGCTGGGCAAAGGCCACAACCAAGCCTATAACAAAAACAGTCGTCTCTCTTCCTTCAGGGTCATCCTCGTCCTCCAAAGCCTCGGCAACGGACCCGGTAGGCCCCGAACACTCCCCTGCAATCAAGGACAAAACCAAAACGTCAGCCGAAATTTCGGCATTACGACGGCACAAAATGGACAAATCAAAAAAACCTGTAAAACAAAACAAGGGCAAACCCGCCCAAACCCAACCAACAAAAAAAATAACCAAACACCTCAAGACCCATCTTTTCAAGCAAAATACGAGTCAAAACAACAACAAATTTTCCAAAAAAAACCCCAAACACCTCAAGACCCACACGAGGTCCGCCAACAACCAAAAATATATTCCCGACACTATGGGGTATTTTCCACAACTCGAAAAGGCAATTTTAGGCCAATTCGGGCACAAACCGGTCAAAATTTCAAAATACGACCACAACAAAATAACGTGATTTTATCACATCTCAAAGCGACCTAAACTACCAATAAGGTCCATTTCAAAACAAACTGACTCAATTTGATTTCAAACAGGCGCTCATTTTGACAGACATTATACCGCTGCAAAAAGCAAAAATTCCAATTTTGCCCACAATACCCCAACGAAGGTTCAATATGGCAAACACGCTCTTCCCCGACTACAATACAACCTAGTGGGGCACAAAACTCAAGCAAATAAACTTGACATTGTGAAATAAGACGGTTTTACCGTCTCATTCATGTTTTTTGAGCATAGAGAGTGGGAACGGGGACCAAAATGCAAACTAAAAGCACCCCTATACTCCTAAACAGGTTTCTAACCTAATGCAATCATCAATTTCACTCGAAAATGGCCTAATAAAAAACGCCCAATTCAATTTTTGAAGGTTTAGGGTTTCGCCCTAATTCAATTAACAAAAAGACAAACAATTTCAAATAGATTCAAGAGGATTTACCTACGAGATGACATAATGGCAATGGCACGAAGACAAGCAAGAAAAAAGACCCAAAATGGCGATTTTTTGTGTTGTCGCGTGTTTAATTGAGGAAGATGAAGTGAGAATGGGAGCAGCCATTTCTCGCGTCTTTTCTAGAAAAATAGGGGAGCTCCCTTACTTAGCAGCAAGGCTCGCGCCTCAATAAGGTGCTCCTTGACTCCTTCAGCGAGATTTTGGGCTTTGACCCAATTTCTTGTTGGAGTAAGTGTCCTCGACAATAATGCGATCACATGTTTAAATCTCATAATAAGAATGGATGAGGGAAAGTAATTTTTTACTGTCAACTGATCCACATTAATCGGTAATGATTGGCTGACTAGAGTTTGACATTACTGTCGTATGACGGTGGTGATCAGTTGATCCCTTAAGATCATAACTCTAGGTTAACACTCTTAATTGATTAATTAATTAATTGTATGTTGATACAAGTTAATTAATTCCTTAAAATTGAACAAGTTTATTTATAAGTGAGAATTATATATCTTATTGTAATGTGATTAAATAAGATTCAATTTAATAATTAATTTGTTATATTACTAAAATTGATTACTGTTTGTGAAACATATGAGATAAGAGTAATTACTTAGTTATAATTACAAGATGTTGTAGATTATATTAACTAGACTTAATGTGACCCATTTTATATACATGTAATTGTGAATTACTTGTTAATTTGTCAAATGTAATTTTTTTAATATATATAATGATATTTAATTAGTTAAATATGCATTTATATTGCTAATGACATGTTACATGTCACATGTCATAACATATTACAAATGACAAAATTACAAAGATAATATGGAGTCCATTTTAAGTGGGTAAACCGATTTCATGGTATTAAAGGGGTTTTGTGGTTGTTGTTTTTAAATATAAAATAAACACCATGATTACCTATACCAACTAGGATCTACCCTAAGCTTTTGGGTAAGGCAAAAAACATTAGGGTAAGATAAAAAGCATGGCATGCTCCCTTTTGTCATGATGAAACTGTTCCCCCTTTAAGATGAGAAGTAGTTCTCATTTTTATTATAATGATAAGCCTTTTTCTCATCTTCAATCTCTAATTATCATCTCTAATATAAAGGTTGTTTTATGCATAATTTGTTCCAAAATCTCTAATATTATTCCACTATTACTAGATGTAGTAAATAATAATATTAGTTATTATTTTTAAGGGCTCATATACTAATTCTAGTACTTAAATTAGTATATGTATTAAGAGTGATTATCTTGGTACAATTCCTTGAGAAATAGATCCTACCATTGGATCTTTTTATAATGTATAAAGTAGAAAAGCTATGTAATTTATTTATATCGGAGTTTCTTGAAGACGGTGCCATTCGGGAAGGCGTTCCGATAAAGACGGTGTTGCCTTGAAGTGCGTGCCAAATGAAGTTCAAGGTTCCAAAGGAGTTGGTTTCCGAATTTGTAAATAGTTTATTAGATTTACTATTTTAGGAAGGCCATACTAGGATTTTATCTTTTTGCTTTGCATTTGTTTTATATGTTTGCATGCATAGCCAAATCGCCATAACTACAGATGCATATCATATTTTATCGAATCATCGATCGTGTCAATTATAATTATTGCTAGTTCACCGCCTTAGTTCACTAAAAATGAGATAGATAATAAATTGACAAGACCTCTCACTAAATAATAATTGAGAATTAGCCTTACCAAATAGTAGAACCATGAATCCCAATTTCATAAGGAAGTAAGCTCGGCTCACCGAGGTGCTAAACTTGTTACGTTGGGTAAGTGGGTAGTAAATTGCTATTACATCGAAATTTGGATTAAGCTCAACGAAAGTATTCGCGACCGTAGCCGCATGTTTTCTGGGCTTATGATAAATATTAATGTAATTTTATCGACCGAGAGTTCTAGAAGTAGAATCGATTAAAAATTTAATCCACCGAGTTATATTGATTAGGGATGTATTGGCTCATCGTGTGACCGAGTTAATATGAATTTGGATCTCGGGATCATTTATAATAGTTGGGTAGAGGTCACTATATAAATGCTAAATCATTCTTAAATGTTTTATATATATAACGATGAATGTTTGATTTTCCCACTATTTCGTTGTTTTATGTTCTTTATTATCGTTCCTTAACATATATGATATCAATTCGATTGTAACATGAGTCTCCGCTAAACCACTATTACTTATGACAAATAGAATCTCTTTCTAAAATGAACCGTATCATAGGTTGTGGACTAGATCCATAGGAATCGTTCTATTCCATAGAACTCGATAGGAATCATCCTATGCAACTAAAAGATTAACATCTTAAAATTCCTTACATACATATATTCTCTTGTGAAGAATATGAATAGAAGTAGTACTTGATCAAAATATGTTTGATAATATCTTCTATACATCCATTGTTAAAAAGTCTCATTGCTCAACCAAAACAATTGTCATGAAGCACTTAAGTTGTTGAGAACATGACAATGTTACATTGGTGAATTGATTTGTTAGAAATTTTGATTAACCAATTACCACAATAAAGGTAATTCTTGTGAAAAAATTAACTAGGAATTTATATGAAGATAAGTCTTCGTCGAGTAAAAATTCTTGAAGTGAGTGGGAGCAATAAGAAGTAAAGTATCTATCTTAATTGCTAAGGATAGAATTAGGCTCAAAAGAGAAGGTGTTAGACACTAAAATAGAGACAAATCCCTAATAAGTAAAGATCAAGAAAGTTGGTCGTGTGACACCAACAAATTCCTTCTTGAATATATATGATACCTCCTTGCGAATTATTTATACACAAAATAATTCTACCCTCTAGCTACGGGCGGAATATAAAAGCTCAAATTAACCGTCGGCGGAAAATAAGAGAGCTTAGGAGCATTTAAAAGAAATCTAAGGTACCGTCTTAACTTAACGAATTTATGATGACAAGTATGGTGAAAAATTGTTAACTTATTCGTCCAACCGGGAGGGGGTAGAGTATTGAAATATAAAGCATAAGTCATATGAGGTAGTATACGATTTATACAATTAATAATAAAATTATCGTTAATTATGTGGACATGGCCCACCTGCAAGCCCACTTCGATTTGTGGACGTACATCGGTCTTTTTGAAAGCCACGCTCGGCGGCGTAAAAATGCTTTCAACCGGATCGTTTTTAGATCGGTCGGTTTCGTCTCGGTTAGGGTCTCAAAACGATTAGAGATGTTCGGAGTCGCCACCAAGCATTTGTGGGATGCCTGGAACCCATTCGAAATCCACTTTATACCTCGGTCAAATCGAAGCACAAAGCAGCGTTTGACATAGGTACTAAAGATAAGGAAATCGTCCCTCTTTAGCATCCTGTCTCTAGAATGACTCTCGTACTCCCTGGATAAGTTCGTCCACTATCCAAAGTTTCTGAGTAAGAGGTGAAGGTACGTCTTGGGAAGCCCTTTAATCAGACACCCAATCCCGCCCGCATTTAGCGGCCTCTACTGATCGATCTTGGTTGGTTGAATGCAAAAGTTGATAAAACGGTTTAAATGCATGAATGCGCATCCAATGATTTAAACCTAATGTGTGAGCTTTCTAAGTCAGTTGATTTAATCCAAGTATCAAGTATAAGATGTCGAGTTGGATTAATGGTTGACTTGCATGCAAGACGGAAATTAAACATCCATTTACCGTGTTAGGTTTAGGGTGCATAACATGATCCATTTGTCTTAGTAAGGCATTTTACAAGTGTGGTTTCGAATAGTCATCTGACCCGTCCTATATCCGAGTTAACCGGAGTCGGGATCGTCCTAGACTAATGCTGGAAGGGAACAGGCCTTGTACCTGACGACCATATGAGGCGCGAGCCAGCAGGCGATACAAGGGGCCTCCCTCTGGATTTGAAAATTATAAATGGGGAGCCTGTTTAGGCGCGGGTTAGCCCACAGTTTATGTGCCGTGTTCTGACCTTTTAGAAAACGTTATAAAACGTATTGAAAATGGGTATTTGAACCCGGTTTGATTTAAAAGGGTCGTTTAGACCGCATTTGTTGATTTGAAGAACCCGACTTGAATAATCATCATTATTTTGATAATATTCGGTGTCGGGTTCGATTTGACGAACTTGACATGAATAGTTTTGAAAATGATTATGGAATAATTGTTTTAAATCCATTTGAATGTAATTAGTCGATACTCATCATCGTACCCAGGTTAAAATCCGGCATGGTATGTAGAACCAAGGATGACTTTGTGTTGGTGACTAATATGTTTGTTTGAAAATGTAAGGAAATAAAATAAAAGGCTTTAAAATACCTTTTAAATGTCATTAACCAATTGTTATCACCGAAACACGGATTTAACCGTCAAGGTATGAGGAACCAAGGGTGAAAAAATGCTTTATGGTTAAAACATGTGAAATAAAATAACAATGGGTCGAAAATACTTGAAATGGTGAAAACCGATTACAATTATGAAAAATGGATTAAGGGAAAAGACGAGAACAAACACGGTTGATCTCTGGTCTGAATACCCCATTTAGGCGCGGGCTAGTTGGCGACCTAAGGGGCTTCTGCCTCAGACCAAAAATCAATTTTGGCTCATTTATTCCATGTTTTGGTTCATGTTATGCATGTTTTAGCATGTTAGAGTCATGAAACAAATGAAAACATAATAAAAGAGGATTTTTACACCCTCATACTTACATGTTTGGTTATGGCGAGTGACCGACGTAAGTGTAACAACTCGTTTGATCGGAAAAAACTCGGTTTAAAACTGTTTTGGTAAGTAAAAAGAGTGTTTTGAAAGTTTAGTGATGGTGTAGTGGTCGAAATGGTCGGTCAAGTGATTTAATGCACGATGACGGTACCAAACAATGTGTAAGGCTCGTGTTTACGATCGGTAGGTCGTAAATACGCGTCGGCTTGTGACTTTAGAAGTCGAGTCGAGAATTTTAAGGGAGAAAAGAGGGGTCGGACACTCGCGTAAATCTCAAATGGGTGGCATTTGAGGGGTATTTATAGGAGAATGAGTGTTTGTGTGAGTTTTGAGCGACGTGGCCACCTGGGCTGCTCAAAGAGGCGCGAGCCACGTCGCGGTTCTTCGAGTTGTGTTGTCACTTTCACAACAAACGCAATCATGATTTGTTCGATCCTAGGTTTTGTAGTCACATGTTTGGTACTTGACCAACATGTACCGGGAAAACTTAAGGTAGAAGGTTTGGAAAGTTTTGTTTTTGGTGGTTGACTCGGTTTGACTCGTTGTTGGAGTCGGGATTTGAATTTTTGAGTTGGTTTTTGGTCCAGTGTCGGTTTTGTCTCTAGTTAGTGTCATTGCGACCCCGTCGTCGTGCATTAAACACTCCAGGTATTTTTGAAATGTTTTGAGATGTTTTATTTTTGAAATCGTTTTAAGTTTCTGACGTAAAGTTGTACACAAACTGTCGATCAAATGCCGCGATTCCAAAGCATGTGGTAGTCCGATAATCATCGGGTGTTTGTTGGAGTCTCAACAGATATTGGGTATCTACAGAGCCCCCACTTTGACTGAGGCTTGGACAGGGAAAAAGTCAAAGTAAAGCCCCCAGGTCAATCGAAGATTACAACCTGGAGACCCAAGCGACGTCGAGGCGGCTCGAAAGGATTCGGGCCAAGGACCTGCCGTTGGGAAGGGCGACGCCGAGGCGACTCGAGGGTACGAGCCAAGGACCTGTCGTCGGGAAAAGTTTAAAGTCTGTCGACTGTCCGTGCGGGTCATTTAAAGTCCGTTAGACTACGTACAAAGGCTCGCCAGCCATAAGAAGGAGTCATACCTGAGGCATCTTCGGATATGTCTTCGCATGTTTGCGGACAAAGGCTCGCCAGATGTGATAAGGAAATGTACCCGAGGCATCTTCGGGATCTGTCTTTGAAAGGTTGCGGACAAAGGCTCGCCAGCCAATGGTAAGGAAATGTACCCGAGGCATCTTTGGGATGTGTCCTCGATGTGGTTGCGGACAAAGGTTCGCTAGCCAATGATAAGGAAATGTACCCGAGGCATCTTCGGGATCTGTCCTTGAAAGGTTGCGGACAAAGGCTCGCCAGCCAATGGTAAGGAAATGTACCCGAGGCATCTTCGGGATCTGTCCTTGAAAGGTTGCGGATAAAGGCTCGCCAGCCAATGGTACGGTCGGTTAATGGACCATGGGAATAGCCGCGTCAAATGGGCTTGTTTTGAAACTAGCAAACTCGTGATGCCGCTGGGGAAATAGTGAGTATGGATTTTCACTATCACTGTTTTGGAATGAGCGGGTTCCGCGAGGAAGCCCTCTGCTGGTATTGTAAGGAATAGTGAATTTGGAATCTTCACCATTCGTCGTTTCTTCTTTGAATTTGAAGTGGCGGTTTTGATCGCCGTTTGTTTTTATTTTGAAGGAAAATAACAAATTTGGGTTTGCTATTGCGTTTGAAGTGACGGTTTATATGCCGCCGTTGACATTTGTAAGAATAGTGAATTTGGAATCTTCACTATTAATTGAAGTGACGGTTTATGTGCCGCCGTTGACATTTGATGAGAATAGTGAATTGGAATCTTCACTATTAATTGAAGTGACGGTTTATGTGCCGCCGTTGACATTTGGTGAGAATAGTGAATTTGGAATCTTCACTATTAATTGAAGTGACGGTTTATGTGCCGCCGTTGACATTTGATGAAAATAGTGGAATTCAATTTCCAACTATTATCTTGAAAATGACGGTTTTAATTGTCGTCGCTTAAAATTTGGAGAAATAGCGGTTTTTGAATTTTCGCCATTATTTTTGAAATTTTGAAGGAAAATGGTGAATTTTGATTTCACCATTATTTTTGAAATTGGCGGTTTTGATCGACGTTTGCTTGAAAATTTTTGAAAACAGCGAATTTAAATTTTTACTATTTGTTTTTGTTTTTGAGAAAATGACGACCTTTAATATCGTCGAATGAAAACATGAAGTTTGTCACGGGAAATTGGTCTAAAGCCCAAAATCCGCTGAAAGAGCAAAGGGGAGGCATGGTTTAGGCGCGAGCCACCTGGCGAACCAAAGTGGCTTCCCTATTTTTCTGTAAAAGACGCGAGGTTGGTCCGCATATCAACCTCACTTCATCTTCTTCCTTTCGACACAAAATCCGCAAAAATCGCCATTTGAAGGACCTTTGCTAGCTTCCACTCGTGCCATCATCAACAATGTCATCTCAAGGTATGTATTTCCTCTTGAATCCATTTAAAGTCGTTGATCCTTAGCTTGATTGAATTAGGGCGAATTTTACCCTAGAAAATCGAATTGGGCATTTTTAATTGAGCCTATTTCGAGTGAAATTGACGTTTGCATTAGGTTAGAAACCTATTAAGGATTATAGGGGTGCTTTTAGTTTTCATTTTAGTCCCCGTTCCCGCTCCCTATGCTCGGAAAACGTGAGTGAGGCGAGAAACCGTCTCATTTCACAATGCCAAGTTTATTTGCTTAGGTAGAGGGTCCCACTAGGTTGCATTGTAGTTGGGAAAACCTGTATTTGCCATTTAAGGACCTTCGTTGGATATTTGTGGGCAAAATTGGATTTTTGCCTTTTGTGACGGTCTTATGTCTGACAAAATAAGCGCCTGTTTGGGATTGAATTGAGTCAGTTTGCCTTGAAATGGACCTTATTGGTAATTTAGGTCACCTTGAGGTGTGATAAAATCACGTTTGCCTTTTTGCGGTTGTTTTGAGATTTTGACCGCTTTGGGCTCATATTAGCGTATAAATTGCCTTTTTGAGCCTTAGAAAGAAATATCCCATTGCGTCGGGACTGTATTTTGGTTTGTAGGCGGACCCTGTAGGGGTCTTGACGTGCCGTCTTTTTTTGGTTTTGACTCGTCTTTTGCTTGAAAAGATGGGCGAGTCGTTTTTGTTTGTTTGTTGTGAATTTTGTTTGGTTGGATTTTGGACGGGATTGCCCTTGTTTTGTATCGCAGGTTTTTTGTTTGGGTTTATCCATTTCATGCCGTCGTAATGCCGAAATTTTGGCTGACGTTTTTTGTTTGTAGGAGAGTGTTTGGGACAGACCGGGTCCGTTGCTGCGACTCTAGAGGAGTTGTTCGGGGTGGGGTCGGTTAGCACGCTTGCCGTGGTTGTGGAGGACGTCACCGAGGAGGAGAGACCTCCTGAGCAGACTGCTGGGGCCTCAGGGGCCATCGAGGAGCGTGAGGCGCCCGTTGTTGGGGCTACTGTCACTTGGAGAGCTCAGACTGGGTCTGAGGCTGGTACCTCCTGGAGGAGGGTTTCTTCGAGGGAGCGTCATCCTCGGGCGACTAGGCGGTCGTTGCGGGACGTGGCCAGGATCGTTGAGTTGGGCCCTACCCACCACATTGAGTCTCGTGGCCATAAGAGGCGGAGAGCGGAGACAGCCGAGCACGATGCTGACGTCGCGAGTTGGAGAGCCAGGCGAGTTACGGCCCCACGGGGGTTGCTTTTACGGGCGGCGCCTGACAGGGCCAAGGGTTTTGACGGCAGCCAGTTGTTGCTTCGACTGGACCGACACCTTTCCTTCCGTGCTCACGAGGGCTTGGTGAGTCGTGTTCCCCGATTGAATTTTGTCACTTTTGAAGTGTCGGGCCTAAATAGGCATTATGACGTTGTTTGTTTTTAATTTCAGGAGATTGGCACCATGAGGACTTTCTCGGGCTTTTCCACCTGCTTGAGTTTCTATGACGTTCTCCAAGCCGGGACGAGGGGGTTGATAGAGAGGTTGGCTTTTGGGCCGTTGGTGGCCGCTTGGCGGGACATTCACAGGTCTTCGATCAGGGCGAACCTGTGTTTGATCCGCGCTATGTTGGATCGGTACTGGGATACGACGTCATCGTTCCACATGGAGTTTGGGGAGGTTGGCGTGACCTTAGAGGGCTTTGCCATGGTATCCGGCCTTCCCTGTGGCGAGTTGCCCATTGAGTTTACCGAGACGCCGGAGAGAGTGTCCTCTCCTGCGGTCTATGCTTTGATCGGTACTGCTTTGCCGGAGCCTTCCGACGTCACTCCGTACTTTATCGCGAGCTCGTACGTGAAGGACCACTTCACTGGGAGGGTGGCAGGTGTTGCTCCGGCGCCGTTGGCGAGCCCAGAGGCGGAGGTTGAGGCCGACACGAAGGAGGCGCGGTTGTGGTTGTGGTACTTCTTGGGTGCCACGTACTTTGGCGACAAGGGTGAGCGCTTGTCGACCAAGGTGCTTCCTCTCCTCACTGACCTTGACACTTTGGGTTGGTTTGACTGGGTTACGCCGGCTTTGGCGAGTTTCACCTGGTACTTGCACGCGGCGGTGTGTCCGGAGAGAGTGGGAGCGGGTAGTGCTCCTGCTTTGGTTGGTTCCGGCCTCATCTTTGAGGTACGAGTTTTTTGATTTTGATTTTGATTTTGATTTTGATTTTGATTTTGGCAATTTTTGGAAAATTGGCTGATTTGTGTTTGCTGTGTTTGATTACAGGCTTGGTTGTATGCTTACTTCACCCCTCTGCGTTCGGGGACTACAGACGGCGTTCCCTTGGCTTACCCTGCTGTGAGAGGTTGGACAGTGGCTCGGAAGAAGTCGATTAAGTCGACTTACGAGGACTGCAGGCGTCGCGTGAACAAGCTTGGAGTTGCTGATGTAAGCTCTTGTTCTCTTCCCCCTTCTCCTTTATAAAGATAGATAGAGATAGGGTGACTAGGTTGCTTATGAAGCCCCTAGTTAGCTAAATAGCTTTTTTTGAATGCAGTTTGTTGGGCGGCCTTGGGAGCACTACACGGGTGTACCGGCTGCCATCAGGGAGCGTTTGCGGTCTCGCAGCTCCCTGCGCTATTACTTGGAGACGGCGATTGAGCCGGTTTGGTACCTGGGCGAGCGTTTAGTTCTCCAGTGCTTCACCGAAACTTTCGTCGTGTCGGTTGACCCGCCTAGGGTGTCGTTCCAGGAGTCAACCCTTGATGAGGTTGAGGAGCACCTTCACGGTCAGGGAGGTGATGAGCTGTTGCTGCGGGACGTCGACTACGACACCTTCTGGTTGTCGAGGCTTGCTTGGTACCTGATCGAGGTATGTTTTCCTCTTTTCTTTTGTTTTCATTGCCTCTCTTGATAGGAGGCTTTGTCATCTTTGATGTGGATCCAAATGGTAGGGAGTCTACCCGCTGATGAGGACTCAGCCCCCAGCTTTCCCGACGGGGACAACTTTTCAGGGGCCGAGTAGCGAGGAGCTACAGTTGCGCTTATCGGAGCCCGCGGCAGCCGAGGTGACCGATGCTGGCATGGAGTGGAGGTTGATTGTTCTGAGGGTGAGTTCCTGACTTGAACACTTTCTCCAATTATACTTTGCCTTACAATGTATTGAAGGACATTTTTGTTTTGCAGGTGACGACTGTTAGTCACCAGGACTTGTGGCGGATGGCTAACCGCTGGAGGGCGCTTTCTGGTGATCTGGCTACGAGGGAGGCTCGGCTTTCTCAGGTATGTTTTGTGTGCTGTTTTTGTGTATTTGGTGTTATATTTCACGTTTTTAGATCTTGAGGATCTGTTATTGTGTTTTGTAGGGCGTTGCGGATCCGGCGGAGCTTGCTCGGGTCCGTGTTGAGTTGGAGGCAGCTAGGTCGATGATCGAGGCCCAGGGGTTGGGGATCACTCGTCGGGACAAGGAGTTGAGGCGTCGTGAGGACGAGCTGCGGAGCCGAGACGCGGAGATGGCTTCTCTCAGGGCCCAGTTGGCTGCGGCGGAGGAGCTTCGCGTCGTGATGGAGCGGGAGACGCTAGAGAGTTCTCCGGAGAGGGAGTCTGAGCAGGTGGTGGTGTCTGCGTTGGCGGCGACTCCTAGTACGACCAGGACTGGTCCGACGGGAGACGTCGAGTAGTTGTTGTAGTTTTTCCGTGTCTTGGACTCTTGTCTGTACATATTTATATTTTGCGTGAGGCGGTTTGTATATATGTGTTTTTGGATTGTGGTTCATTTTGTGATTTTTGGCTTTTTTTTGTGTTGTGTTTCGGAGGAGCGTTGTCGGCTGTCGATTCTCCTTTTGCTTTCCACTAGTTCCTGCGTCGTTAGTGTAGAAAACAAGCAACAGATAGCACATACGCATAAACGTAAACACGTAGAAGCATTTGATTGAAAACCAAAATTAACCAAGATGTCTTGAAGTTAAAATTGAAATTTGAAATGAATTTTGAAAATTCCGTGACAAATCGTCACGTTCGGAATTCAAAAGGAATTGATTTGACAATTTGAGCAATTAACTCATGTTGTGAATTAAATTGCGTCGAAATTATTGAAATTGACTCGAAAAAGATCAAACACAAACCGTCAGGAAAGAATTTTTAGAAAAGGATTTCTGCGAGTACAGTTGATTTTTGATTTTTTGAGGTTAAGACTCGAATTTGTGAGTGCTTGAATATTTTATCACTTTCACGGACGATTTGAGTAGATACGGATATGTCTACTTAATGAAGCATAAAAGTGAGTCCTTTGAGAAATTCAAGGAATACCAGAACAGGGTTGAAAACCAACTGGGTAGACAGGTTAAAGCACTCCGTTCAGATCGGGGTGGCGAATATCTTTCAAATGAGTTTGATCAACACCTTAAAGACTGTGGAATCGTTTTGCAGTTAACTCCACCTGGAACACCTCAATTAAATTGTGTGTCCGAACGGAGAAATCGAACCTTACTTGATTTGGTTCGATCCATGATGAGTCACACGGTAGTGCCTGATTCATTATGGGGTTTTGCTCTTTTGTCAGCTGCTCTTATACTTAGCCGAAGTCCGACTAAAGCTATCGACAAGACTCCATATGAAATGTGGAAGGGAACGGTCCCTAACTTGTCCTTTATTCGGGTTTGGGGCTGCGAGGCTTATTTTAAGTGGAGACACGAGGATAAGCTCGGCCCGCGATCGGTCAAGACATACTTTATAGGTTATCCAACAGGAACATTTGGTCATTACTTCTATTCGCCTACCGAACATCGAGTTTTTGTTGCGGCTAGTGCGACGTTCTTAGAGAAAGAATTTCTCGAGAACAAGACGAGTAATAGAACCTTCGAGCTGTCGGAGATTCCAGAACCAACAACCGAGGAACGGATGGAGGAAGTTGTTCCTCCAACTGATGACACGGTTCATATTCCTGAGGAACCTAGGAGGTCGGGTAGAGTCTCTAATCCTCCGGACAGATACATTGGTATAGTCGAGGAGAATGACGTTTTACTTCTTGAGAGTAATGAACCCGCTACCTATAAAGGTGCTATGGCCTGTTCCGACTCAAAGCTATGGCTCGAAGCCATGCAATCCGAGATGGACTCCATGTATGAGAATAACGTATAGGATCTAGTTGATTTACCTAATAAGGTAAACCCTCTAAAGTGTAAATGGCTTTACAAAATAAAGCATTCTGTAGACGCGCAACCAGATACCTATAAGGCACGACTTGTGGCAAAAGGTTTCACTCAAGTGCACGGATTGCATTATGATGAAATTTTGCACCCGTAGTCATGTTACGTTCCATTCGGATAATCTTAGCGATTGCCGCATTTCATGACTATGAAATTTGGCAAATGGATGTGAAAACCGCCTTCTTATACGGTTATTTGGAGGAAGAGTTGTACATGGTGCAACCCGAAGGTTTCATAGATCCTGAACATCCTAAGAAAGTATGCAAGCTTAAGCGTTCCATTTATGAACTTAAGCAAGCTTCTCGGAGTTGGAATCATCGTTTCGACCAGGTGATAAAAGAGTATGGTTTCACTCGATCGGTCGAAGAACCATGCTTATATATCAAGTCAAGTGGGAGCAATATTGTATTCTTGATATTGTATATTGATGACATACTCTCGATTGGGAATGACATTCCTCTCCTATTCGGTTAAAGAATGGTTGAAGAACCATTTCCAGATGAAAGATCTGGGTGAGGCACAACGCATTTTGGGAATCCGTATCTACCGACATAGATCACGACGGACGTTATCACTAAGTCAGGAGTCTTATTTGGATAAGATTCTTGAGAGGTTCAGCATTACCAACTCCAAGAAGGGGAACCTTCCAATGACATCTGGGATGCAGTTGAGCAAGTCTCAGTCACCCACGACGCCTGAAGGGATTGAGCGCATGAGTCGTGTTTCTTATGCATCTACAATAGGATCGATCATGCATGCCATGATATGCACACGTCCAGACGTGTCATATGCATTGAGTATGATGAGTCGGTACCAAAAGAATCCAGGTGAAATACACTGGATAGCTGTTAAAAATATCCTCATGTACCTACGGAGGACTAAGGATAGGGTATTGACTTATGGAGGCGATACTAAGCTATGCGCAATCGGTTGCGCAGATGCTAGCTTCCAAACGGATCGAGATGATTAGAAATATCAGTCTAGATTCGTTTTTACTCTTAATGGTCTTTGCGTCACCGGAATAGTTCCAAACAGGAAGTTGTAGCAGATTCTACTACCGAGCCATTGAAATATGATAAGCATGGAGGGCACGTTATTTTCATGAGAATTAAACGTGTACCTGAGTTATAACAGTTGATTATGAATTCGATACGTTATCTTTTTCATATACTATTTATAACTTCATCGTTTTAATATAATATTTTGTTTTTCATGTGGATTGTACTGACAACATTGAACGCCACAAAGTGAACTGAATTACATTATATTTTGTTTGGTCCGTAATCGCCTTAAAGAGCTGATAACTCTGGCTATTATATTGTGTAGTCGATTGATGGTGGGTTCAACGAGCCATAAGTCAAACGGTTGACTGATCGTTCACAAATACGAGATTATAACGATACCTCGTAGGACAAATGTTTTTGTGACAACGTAATGGAGTCCTAAATGTTTAAAAACATTCGGTGCCAGGTCGTGGATAGGACATCCATTGTGTTCCTGGAGTCGATTCTTTTGACTATCGACTGTCTCTTGAGAGTAAGGCAGTTTTTGGGTGACTTTGGTTTCTTTCTCACGGTCTGCCGTAACTGGAGGCCAAGTAGTTTTTTCTGGGTCATTTCATACTGTGCTTACATCTGCAGAATTCGAGTTGAGGAAATTGTAACACCCCGTATTTTATTAAGTTGGATAAAATTCTGTTAATTGCTATTTTGAATTTAATTACATCATTTAACGATTTATATATATATGCTTAGCTAATTAATTAATTTCATCATAATTCGATACGTTAATTTTAATAATCATTAATAAGTTTATTTAAAATTAGTCCGAGTTTATTTATTTAATAATTTCCGTTTCTTTACGAGTCCTTATGAAAGTTGTTTTAAGTAAACCCGAGATGGATTTTGGGAACAAAACCGTCCAATTAGCTATTTTGAGCTTATTTCACTAAATTAGCAATTTTTATTAATATCTGTTAGTTTTGTAAAAATCGCTAATAATTCCGATTCAAGCTGATATCGTATTATTTCCGTTAACTAGCTGAGTTTATTTTATTTTCACTCATTAAATTTATTTATTATTAATTTCGTTTTATTACTGAAACTTTTATTAAAAACCGATTTTATTAACTCGAAACGGTTTTAAAAACGAACGAAATTACTTAACGATGAAGAAACGTACGTATAATTAGCCTTGCTAGCTGGTGTATCATTATTATTATTATTATTATTATTATTATTGTTGTTGATGATGTACCGTCACTTTCCCCTTCCATTTTCTTTATTTTTTTTCCTGTCATTCGCTATGTATGTAAAGTAGTTCATTAGCATTGCAGGTTTTGGCACCCGCTTCTGGGAATGTTGGAAATGTTGTGATTGGTTTAGAAAATTTTTGAAATGACAGGTTTTTGGCTAGTTGAACCAATTACAAACATATCCTACCAGTTTTTCTGTAGAATTACGTGTTTACTTTTCCGCGATAAGTAAGGGTGTCACAGTCAGTAACACCCCGTATTTTATTAAGTTGGATAAAATTCTGTTAATTGCTATTTTGAATTTAATTACATCATTTAACGATTTATATATATATATGCTTAGCTAATTAATTAATTTCATCATAATTCGATACGTTAATTTTAATAATCATTAATAAGTTTATTTAAAATTAGTCCGAGTTTATTTATTTAATAATTTCCGTTTCTTTACGAGTCCTTATGAAAGTTGTTTTAAGTAAACCCGAGATGGATTTTGGGAACAAAACCGTCCAATTAGCTATTTTGAGCTTATTTCACTAAATTAGCAATTTTTATTAATATCTGTTAGTTTTGTAAAAATCGCTAATAATTCCGATTCAAGCTGATATCGTATTATTTCCGTTAACTAGCTGAGTTTATTATTTGAAGGTCAAGTTATTTATATTGGGGTGCACAAACGTGCGTCGGGAGCAAATATGCTCTGATACCAACTACAAACATATCCTACCAGTTTTTCTGTAGAATTACGTGTTTACTTTTCCGCGATAAGTAAGGGTGTCACAACTTGGTATCGAGCATATTTGCTCCCGACGCACGCTTGTGCACCCCAATATAAATAACTTGACCTTCAAATAATAAACTCACTAGTTAACGAAATAATACGATATCGCCTGAATCGAATTATTAGCGATTTTTACAAAACTAACAGATATTAATAAAAATTGCTAATTTAGTGAAATAAGCTCAAAATAGCTAATTGACTATTTTTGTTCCCAAAATCCATCTCGGTTTACTTAAAACAACTTTCATAAGGACTCGTAAAGAAACGGAAATTATTAAATAAATAAACTCGGACTAATTTTAAATAAACTTATTAATGATTATTAAAATTAACGTATCGAATTATGATGAAATTAATTAATTAGCTAAGCATATATATATAAATCGTTAAATGATGTAATTAAATTCAAAATAGCAATTAACAGAATTTTATCCAACTTAATAAAATACGGGGTGTTACAATCGAAAAAAATAAAGAAAATGGAAGGGGAAAGTGACGGTACATCATCAACAACAATAATAATAATAATAATAATAATAATAATAATAATAATAATAATAATAATAATAATAATAATAATAATAATAATGATACACCAGCTAGCAAGGCTAATTATACGTACGTTTCTTCATCGTTAAGTAATTTCGTTCGTTTTTAAAACCGTTTCGAGTTAATAAAATCGGTTTTTAATAAAAGTTTCAGTAATAAAACGAAATTAATAATAAATAAATTTAATGAGTGAAAATAAAATAAACTCGGCTAGTTAACGGAAATAATACGATATCACTTGAATCGAATTATTAGCGATTTTTACAAAACTAACTGATATTAATAAAAATTGCTAATTTAGTGAAATAAGCTCAAAATAGCTAATTGACTCGGTTTTGTTCCCAAAATCCATCTCGGGTTTACTTAAAACAACTTTCATAAGGACTCGTAAAGAAACGGAAATTATTAAATAAATAAACTCGGACTAATTTTAAATAAACTTATTAATGATTATTAAAATTAACGTATCGAATTATGATGAAATTAATTAATTAGCTAAGCATATATATATAAATCGTTAAATGATGTAATTAAATTCAAATTAGCAATTAACAGAATTTTATCCAACTTAATAAAATACGGGGTGTTACAGAAAATATCCAACTCTTATCAGGTATAGTTATTTCTCAGGGCCACTCGAGGAGTTGTAATTGAAATGCATGGCCATGCTCGAATGTTGATTCGTTTATCAGTTAAGTTACTCTCTAGTCGGGGAAACCACTCTTGATAATGATCGCTTGTAAAATACGACCTTTGTGAATACGGATTTGCAAATTGTTTTACATTGAGTGGGAGAAATTTTAGGATATGAGAATCGGTTATCGCACATACACTTGTATGGACAAGTGGGAGTTTGTTGGAGCTTGTGTCCTCCACAAATTAGTGTGATAACATTTGTAAATCTCTTACAGGTTCACAAGGGTATACTTCGTATTTTAATCAGTTGATTAACGATTACCTAATAACGGTTGGCTTGCTAGAAAGTTTGACGTTATTATCATACAGATGGCGGTGATCAACTGGTCCCTAAAGGTCACACCTATAGGATGTGTTTGAGAGATGTGGTTATAGAAATATAATCACATTGATGCCTTATACGACTAAACAGTTAGTCAATGTGTTGATGAGACAATTATTTAATGAAGATTAAATAATATTAGTTGAGACAATTAATCACAATTCGTAACTTGAATATAATAAGTTATATTTAATTAAATGTATGTAATGTTAGCTTGGACGAATTAATCTGTTAATTCGTAATTAAATGTAATCGGTTATATTTAATATCAACAAGATGAATGTGTCATAGTGGTAATAGTGAGGGTACTCAAACCAAGAGGTCATGGGTTCGATCCTCACAAGATGACAATTTATATTTAACACATTTTTACATTTTTGGAAACCGAAAATAAGGAATTAAAACTCCTTATTGTTTCGGTAATTGGGCCGGAAATTAGAGGATGAAAAATCCACCCTAATCTACCCTTATACACGGTTTAAGAGGGTGAGATGGGTGAATTCATTCTAACCTAATTTTTACCCTAACTCAACCTTGCCTCCTCTCATCGAAAAAAAAAAACTAAAAATTAATCAGTTAATTTTTGGATTGATTCTAGCAAAATCAAAGGGCATTTGTCATATCGTCTTGGGTGCAACTGATAGGAGAATATCATTGCGATATTGTTCATAGGCCATAAAAGCTAGAACCGGAGGTTATTTCTTAATCCTTTACGTTTTGTTTATGCATTTTAGTTTTATGACTCGTAATCATCACTTTATAATTCGTTATAATCCTTAAAAATAAAGGGATGCATACAGATAAATCCCACACACTATCCAAAGTTTCTGAGTAAGAGGTGAAGGTACGTATTGGGAAGCCCTTTAATCATACACCCAATCCCGCCCGCGTTTAGCGTCCTCTACTGATCGATCTTGGTTGGTTGAATGCAAAAGTTGATAAAACGGTTTAAATTTGTAACACCCCACAGTAATTGGAGAGGTTCAATGATAGGCTTAAATGACTAGTGCTTAAAGGGATTGAAAGTACTACTCATATCAACAAAGTGCACTTTCTTTTATGGTCATCCATGCGAAAGAACTCCAAAGTTAAGCGTGCTTGACTGAGAGTAGTCTTAGGATGGGTGACCTCCTGGGAAGGTTTCCGGGATGCGCATGAGTGAGGACAAAATGCGCTATAAAGGACCCGTGTTGATCTGTGGGCCATGTACACAGCCTGGTGAGCTATCATAAGTAACCGCTCCCGACCCGGTTTGGGCCGCGGTGTTACAAAATTCATGAATGCACATCCAATGATTTAAACCTAACATGTGTGAGCTTTCTAAGTTGGTTGATTTAATCCAAGTATCAAGTATTAGAAGTCGAGTTGGATTAATGGTTGATTTGCATGCAAGACGGAAATTAACATCCATTTACCGTGTTAGGTTTAGGGTGCATAACATGATGCATTTGTCTTAGTAAGGCATTTTGCAAGTGTGGTTTCGAATAGTCATCTGACCCGTCCTATATCCGAGTTAACCGGAGTCGGGATAGTCCTAGACTAATGCTGGAAGGGAACAAGCCCTGTACCTGACGGCCATATGAGGCGCGAGCCAGCAGGCGATACAAGGGGCCTCCCTCTGGTTTTGAAAATGAGAAATGGGGAACCTGTTTAGGCGCGGGTTAGCCCACGGTTTATGTGTCGTGTTCTGACCTTTTAGAAAACGTTATAAAACGTATTGAAAATGGGTATTTGAACCCAGTTTTATTTGAAAGGGTCGTTTAGACCGCATTTGTTGATTTGAAGAACCCGACTCGAATAATCATCATTGTTTTGATAATATTCGGTGTCGGGTTCGATTTGACGAACTTGACATGAATAGTTTTGAAAATGAGTATGGACTAATTGTTTTAAGTCCATTTGAATGTAATTAGTCGATACTCATCATCGTACCCGGGTTAAAATCCGGCATGGTATGTAGAACCAAGGATGACTTTGTGTTGGTGACAAATATGTTTGTTTTGAAAATGTAAAGAAATGAAATAAAAGGCTTTAAAATACCTTTTAAATGTCATTAACCAAATGTTATCACCGAAACACGGATTTAACCGTCATGGTATGAGGAACCAAGGGTGAAAAAATGCTTTATGGTTAAAACATGTGAAATAAAATAACAATGGTTCGAAAATACTTGAAATGGTGAAAACCGATTACAAATATGAAAAATGGATTAAGGGAAATGACGAGAACAAACACGGTTGATCTGCGTCCGAATACCCCATTTAGGCGCGGGCTAGTTGGCGACCTAAGGGGCTTCTGCCTCAGACCAAAAATCAGTTTTGGCTCATTTATTCCATGTTTTGGTTCATGTTATGCATGTTTTAGCATGTTAGAGTCTTGAAACAAATGAAAACATAATAAAAGAGGATTTTTACACCCTCATACTTACATGTTTGGTTATGGCGAGTGACCGACGTAAGTGTAACAACTCGTTTGATCGGAAAAAAAACTCGGTTTAAAACCGTTTTGGTAAGTAAAAAGAGTGTTTTGAAAGTTTAGTGATGGTGTAGTGGTCGAAATGGTCGGTCAATTGATTTAATGCACGATGACGGTACCAAACAATGTGTAAGGCTCGTGTTTACGATGGGTAGGTCGTAAATACGCGTCGGATTGTGACTTTAGAAGTCGAGTCGAGAATTTTAAGGGAGAAAAGAGGGGGCGGACACTAGCGTAAATCTCAAATGGGTGGCATTTGAGGGGTATTTATAGGAGAATGAGTGGTTGTGTGAGTTTTGAGCGACGTGGCCACCTGGGCTGCTCAAAGAGGCGCGAGCCAAGTCGCGGTTCTTCGAGTTGTGTTGTCACTTTCACAACAAACGCAATCATGATTTGTTCTATCCTAGGTTTTGTAGTCACATGTTTGGTACTTGACCAACATGAGTCCGGGAAAACTTAAGGTAGAAGGTTTGGAAAGTTTTGTTTTTGGTGGTTGACTCGGTTTGACTCGTTGTTGGAGTCGGGATTTGAATTTTTGAGTCGATTTTTGGTCCGGTGTCGGTTTTGACTCTAGTTAGTGTCATTGCGACCCCGTCGTCGTGCATTAAACACTCCAGGTATTTTTGAAATGTTTTGAGATGTTTTATTTTCGAAATCGTTTTAAGTTTTCCGACGTAAAGTTGTACACAAACTATCGATCAAACGCCGCGATTCCAAAGTATGTTGTAGTATGATAATCATCGGGTGTTTGTTGGAGTCTCAGCAGATACTGGGTATCTACAAATTACCTCAGGTTGGTCGCTCCTAACGTCGGAATCATTGACAAAAGAATATGTTACCTCTTCCGCGCTAGGAATAGCCACTGACTCAACTACCTTCTCATTCCCTTCCTTGGTGGGTTCTGTCCCATATTGTAGCTTCAAGAACATCCAGCTCTGCTTTCCAAATAGGAGATTCACCACAACCATTATCTTCATCAAAATCTTCATCCAAAACGAACCAAGATGACATATCAATGCTCTCTGTGGCCAATATGTTCGATCGAGCAAAGAGTGTACTCGATCGAAGACTCTCTTCCTAAATATTACTCGATCTAACATCATGATCTGCTCGATCGAGGTCTTCCTCATAAAGACAGTTCAATCGAGTGGTAGTTTCTGCTCGATCGAACACTTCCTCAAATAATGCACTCGATCGAATACTATGACTAGTTCAATCGAGTATATGTCGCTGTACAGTGTAGAAATCTTCCAAAAATGCTTCGTTTTCAGTTAGTTCTTCGTATTCCGAGTCATACGTATTATTGTCGTCAATAGGCTATCCAGGTCCTTCATGAGAAAGACTGCTATTGGTGTAGGTAGCATGTACCTTCTCTGAGTGCCTAATGTTTGACTCAAATGCTAACCAAGCTATTTGAGACTCTAGCTCGTTGAATTGAGCTTCCTTATATCTATCATATTCTTGCAGTTTAAGTGCAAGTGTCTTATTCAAATATTTTACTTCAGCAATCGCTTCTTTCTGTTTATCAGGAGGAGGAGCTTGTTGTTGCGGTGGCCAAACAAATGGAGGCTTTTGATAACCTCGTTGTTGAAACGGATGTGGTGGCACATATGGAATGGAATGACTAGCTTGTCTACGCTGCCTAAACGCATAGACTTCGTCGTTCCCTGTCAAACAAATAGTGGCATTGTGCCCAGCAGCACCACATCTCTCACAATAAACCACCTGTTGCGCCATAGGATGGAACATAGGTGGAAGATCAAAGGTACTCAAGCCTTCCCTTTGATTATATTTTACCTAGAACTGTCTAGGTAGGGGACCTGTAGGGTATATCAAAACAACACTAGAGAAAATAATAAGAACTGCCTCAAGGAATAAATCCCTTGAGGCTATAAACAGACAAAAAGAAACAAGTAAATAAAATAGTTGCCTCCCCGGCAACGACGCCAAAATTTGATACGGTCGTTATGTACCAAAAAAAATACCTAAGTACTACTAACAGAAGTCAGCGGTAAGTAGGGTCGATCTCCATAGGGAGGCGGTCACAATTGGGGGTTTTTAAATGACTTCTAACTAAAAGTGATTAAGGCAAGAGAAGTAAGGCAAAGAGCAATAAAAGCAAGAAAAGCTAAGATGTGATCAGATAAAGAGAGGTATGTCAGGATTTTGGTTCACCACGGCAGTTTACTAACTCAGTCATAAATAGCCTAGACAGTCTACTGTGAGAAGGGCAAGGGAAAGGTCGTTTCGGTCTGCTATCCACCCTAAACTAATACTAACTTAACTTTCGCCCTCATTAGGTATTCTACTATTCATAACAGGTATGTTCTCCCCAATCTTTCGATCCAGGGGCGAATTTAACCAGATTAAAGTTATTTAGAAGCGTGCACTCAACTAAACAGATTACAGTTATATTGCTACGGTGACAGATTCTCACAAATAAATAGTCTAGCCTATTTATAACATCGTTACTTTACTACCATGACTCCTCTAATCCTAACAAAAGAGAATTTAGCTATGAATAAACATAACAAAAACAAAAGATGAAGAAATAAAAAACATTGCAAATTAAAGAAAGTAAAGAGAGAATTACTTATTAAGATCCGGAAAACAGAGCAACCGTATCAGGTTATAAAAGGGAGAAAAAGAGAAAAAGAGCAGAAGAGAGAAAAAGAGAGAGGAAGAGGAGAGTTTAAACCTAATGACGTCTTTCCTATTTATAGGAAAGACAATTACTAACCTAAACGATAATAAAACCTTGCGGCAGATAGAAAAGTACTCAATCGAGTACTTTAAAACTCCTCTATCAAGTAAATTATAGCAAAACCTCTCGATCGAGTAGAAAACCTACTCGATCGAATACTATCAAAAATAGGCTATTCGATCGAGGACTTAAACTACTCGATCGAACACAGTAGTACTCGATCGAGTGGTTTCCAGCGCACAATTCCTGCTTCGCGCACCGAACTTCAAACGGCTATCATTTCTTCGTTACTTGGGCAAATAGAGCGTTTCCGGTGGCGTTGGAAAGCTAAGAGGACAAGCTTTCATCTCCAATTAGAATAACCTGAAAATAATTGTAGACGTATAGATATGGCTCTTCAAAGTAGGCACTAGCAATTTGAAATTCTTCCTTTGCTCGCCTAGCTATCTTACTCCTTTGCGCATCACAAAATAGCAGTCTCCAAGCTCCGACTCAACTCATCTCCTAAATGCATGCATAGGGACATGTTTTAGGCTTGATTATGCTCCTCTCTAGTTCATACCTGTAAATAATACAAGACAAACCAAAGTAGACAATCCGGGGGACATTTGTAGCTAATCACCACTAAATATGCATAAAGATGCGTGCAAATACACTACAAACAGTCTATATAAAATGTACGCATCGGACATCCCCAAACCAAACCTTTGCTTTTCCTCAAGCAAAATATATGCAATACTAATGGAACAGAAAAGAAAACTCAAAGCTAGCTACAAATTGTCCACTTAAATCGATTTAATGCCGCAAACTAACACTTATAGCAAAAACTGTCAAATGCAAACGAGTTGTAGGATGTTTATAATAAAGCTGAACTGTCGACCTTGAAAGACCTTTAATGATGGACTCTCACGGGTCACTCTTCTCTCATGAAGCAGAGAGTCAATATATGAATTGTAAAAGAAGACGAAAAATAGTCGCTCGCCTAAACTACGGCCCACATAAGCATGCATGCAACTAAAATGATAGACAATCCTAATCACCACACACATACATTCCAACCAATCAATGTTGGTCACAACCGAGGGCTTATAAAAATATGGTTTAATGAGGCAATGGGTAAGAAAAGGCAAAACATTTTTGGAATTGTGGAGGTATAAGCCAAGCTAGCTACCTAAACAGAACCAAACGGAACATATCCATTTCTAAACCATCAAAATTAAGCACAATGCCCTTTAATTGGCATAAAAACTCACCAAACCGAACATACTCCTCATAAGATATAAATAAAGCATAGGAGTGAAACCGTCAACAATCGAACTTTTTTTTTCTTTTTTTTTTTCACGGCATTTATTCTTTTTTTTTTCTGTTTTTTTCGAATTCTTATTTTTTTCTTTTCAATTTATTTTTTTCTCATCCTTCTTCTCCTTCATAAATTACCAACTCCAAATCAAAACAATACAAACCAAACTCGGCACGATAAATCATATACCGCAAAAACATACACTAAACTAGCTTGACAAGGAAGGCTAAATTTGGATGTAGTTAAGGGTCAAAAGGCAAATTTGGCTAAATGTGGAGTTCAATGGGTAAAAATGAAAGAAAGGGAATGTAAGCACCTCCCTGCATGTGACGTTGACCATAAACGCGAATGTATGCAGACAAAAAGCAATTGAATTTCATATACGTGCAAATTAATGAACATGTTATGCAAGGAGTAACTACTTAAAATCCTACATGAAACTGGTCATAAATGACACCAGTTTATAAGGCTCTAAATCTTAGAAATTATAAGTAGTTTGCCAAAATTATCAGGTCAAGTCTATTCATTTAGCTAAATTTTAACATTAACTCGTAGATATGCAAAAGACAATGCTAAAGATATTAATTTATGCAAGGCTTAAGAAAAAGGACAAATTATAGTGCAACATCATCATTGAAATCCACCGTTCTAACTCAACCTATATGCTAAAGTAAACGTGGAATTTTTTTGATTTTTTGAATTTTTTTTTTAATTTTTATGAGATTTTTGAGTTTTATAAAACATGAACAACAATGCATACAGAAATTAAACGTGATAACAGAAATGTAATAGAAACAACATGCAGACCCAGATATGGATGCATAATCTCCCCAAACCAAACCGTACAATGCCCTCATTGTACTCAAAATTAGGGAAAGGAAATGCAAACTAAAAAAGGAGAGAGTGAGATGCAGAAAACTTACAAAAGTACGCGAAGTAGGAACCTCCCCAAACCAGCTAGCAAAAGGGAGGTCGCAAACAGCTGCAGATCAGCGTCACTGGCTACGAACCAAAACACACGTACTCGATCGAAAGGATCCAATGATCGATCGAGTAACCTTGGCACCTAAGCAGTTCGATCGAGAAAGTATGGCTCTCGATCGAAAGATCGTCTTTTGCAGGCACTCGATCGAAGGGAGCAGATGTTCGATCGAGTGAAATTAGCAGCAAAAGGGTTTGATCGAGTATAAAAAGTACTCGATCGCGCCATCCACGTTAGATTCCTGCAAAGATAAACAGCCCGTGGACCCAACAAAACAAGCTAACTGTTCCAGTCTATGGTTTAAAAACCAATTATTACATACGCAACATAAACTTAAAATTCAATCAACTAAAAATTTAGACTTCGGGTTGCCTCCCGGACAGCGCTAGTTTCAGACAGGTCCCAGCTCGACCATCTTTTCTTCAGCCAGCCTTTCCAATTGAGCCCAGTCAAAACAGCTCAAAGCACGCAGCAGCCGATCAAATAACTGCGCATGTGCTACTATAACAACCCGACCTACCACTGTCGTAACACAACCCAATAAGGTGGGTGTGCACTTTTGGGCCAGTTATTTGTCCTCACTTAAGCCCAAAAGCGCAAGGCCTTGTTACTAAGTGGTGGGTGGAATCCCTTATAAACATATCACAACCTCCTCAATTCCCCGATGTGGGACAACCTTAGTCTCAATAACTTGGGGTGTTACAATCTCCCCCACTTAAAGAACACAACGTCCTCGTTGTGCCTCCAACTTGACCGCAACCAAGCCCAGAATCCTCCCCCTCTAAGTGTGTGACCTGGGTACTCCCGACCACGGGCTCACCACACGGTCGCAGGGTCGCTCTGATACCATTTATAACAACCCGACCTACCACTGTCGTAACACAACCCAATAAGGTGGGTGTGCACTTTTGGGCCAGTTATTTGTCCTCACTTAAGCCCAAAAGCGCAAGGCCTTGTTACTAAGTGGTGGGTGGAATCTCTTATAAACATATCACAACCTCCTCAATTCCCCGATGTGGGACAGCCTTACTCTCAATAACTTGGGGTGTTACAGATACACAAAACTGTAAGTAGCACCATAATAGAATAATAATAAAGGAAATTGAAATGTGCATACATTTAAGCCTAACGAATTTCCTATGAAAGCTCCCAAATTTATCCACAAAATAATTCCACCCTCAAGCTACGGGCGGAATATAAAAGCTCAAATTAACCGTCGGCGGAAAATAAGAGAGCTTAGGAGCATTTAAAAGAAATCTAAGGTACCGTATTAGCTTAACGAATTTCTGATGACAAGTATGGTGAAAAATTGTTAACTTATTCGTCCAACCGGTAGGGGGTAGAGTATTTAAATATAAAGCATAAGTCATATGAGGTAGTATACGATTTATACCAATAATAATAAAATTATCGTTAATTACCTCAGGTTGGTCGCTCCTAACGTCGGAATCATTGACAAAAGAATACATTACCTCTTCCGCGCTAGGAATAGCCACTAACTCAGCTACCTTCTCATTCCCTTCCTTGGTGGGTTCTGTCCCATATATCGCAGCTTCAAGAACATCTAGCTCCGCTTTCCAAATGGGAGATTCAACATAACCATTATCTTCATCAAAATCGTCATCCAAAACGAACCAAGATGACATATCAATGCTCTCCGTGGCCAATATGTTCGATCGAGCAAAGCGTGTACTCGATTTAAGACTCTCTTCCTGAATATTACTCGATCGAACATCATGATCTGCTCGATCGAGGTCTTCCTCATAAAGACGGTTTGATCGAGTGGTAGTTTCTGCTCGATCGAACACTTCCTCAAATAATGCACTCGATCGAACACTGTGACTAGTTCCATCGTGTATGTCGATGTACAATGCAAAAATCTTCCAGAAATGCTTCGTTTTCAGATAGATCTTCGTATTCCAAGTCATACGTATTTTTGTCGTCAATAGGCAATCCAGGTCCTTCATGAGAAAGACTGATATCGGTGTAGGTAGCATGTACCTTCTCTGAGTGCCTAATGTTCGACTCAAATGCTAACCGAGCTATTTGAGACTCCAGCTCGTTGAATTGAGCTTCCTTATATCTATCATCTTATTACAGTTTAAGTGCAAGTGTCTTAATCAAAGCAGCAATCACTTCTTTCTGTTTATCAGGAGGAGTAGCTTGTTGTTCCGGTGGCCAAACGAATAAAGGCTTTTGATAGCCTCGTTGTTGAAACGGATATGGCGGCACATATGGAATGGAATGACTAGCTTGTCTACGTTGCCTAAACGCATAGACTTCGTCGTTCCCTGTCAAACAAATAATTGCATTATGCCCAGCAGCACCACATCTCTCACAATAAACCACCTGTTGCGCCATAGGATGGAACATAGGTGGAAGATCAAAGGTACTCAAGCCTTCCCTTTGATGATCTTTTACCTAGAACTGTTTAGGTAGGACCTGTAGGGCATATCAAAACAACACTAGATAAAAAGATAAGAACTGCCTCAAGGAATAAATCCTTTGAGGCTAAAGACAGACAAAAAGAACTAAGTAAATAAAATAGTTGCCTCCCCGGCAACGGCGCCAAAATTTGATACGATTGTTATGTACCAAAAATAAATACCTAAGTACTACTAACAGAAGTTAGCGGTAAGTATTGCCGTTCTCCACAGGGAGGCGGTCACTATCTACTTGATAATTCTAGTCTATCTACGGTCACAATTGGGGGTTTTTAAATGATTTCTAACTAAATATGATTAAGGCAAGAGAAGTAAGGCAAAGAACAATAAAATCAAGAAAAGCTAAGACGTGATCAGATAGAGAGAGGTATGTCAGGATTTCGATTCACTACGGTAGTTTACTAACTCAGTCATAAATAGCCTAGACAGTCTACTGTGAGAAGGGCAAGGGAAAGGTCCTTTCGGTCCGCTATCCACCCCAAACTACTACTAACTTAACTTTCGCCCTCATTAGGTAGTCTACTGTTCTTAGCAGGTTTGTTCTCCTCAATCTTTCGATACAGGGGCGAATTTAACCAGATTTAAGTTATTTAGAAGCGTGCACTCAACTAAACAGATTACAGTTATATTGCTACAGTGACAGATTCTCACAAATAAATCGTCTAGCCTATTGACAACATCGTTACTTTACTACCATTGCTCCCCTAATCCTAGCATAAGAGAATTTAGCTATGAATAAACATAACAAAAACAAAAGATGAAGAAATAAAGAACATTGCAAATTAAAGAAAGTAAAGAGAGAATTTCCTATGACAGAATAATAATATAGGAAATTGAAATGTGCATACGTTTAAGCCTAACGAATTTCCTATGACAGCTCCCAAATTTATCCACAAAATAATTCCGCCCTCCAGCTACGGGCGGAATATAAAAGCTCAAATTAACCGTCGGCGGAAAATAAGAGAGCTTAGGAGCATTTAAAAGAAATCTAAGGTACCGTCTTAGCTTAACGAATTTCTGATGACAAGTATGGTGAAAAATTGTTAACTTATTCGTCCAACCGGTAGGGGGTAGAGTTTTTAAAGATAAAGCATAAGTCATATGAGGTAGTATATGATTTATACCAATAATAATAAAATTATCGTTAATTACCTCAGGTTGGTCGCTCCTAACGTCGGAATCATTGACAACAGAATACATTACCTCTTCCGCACTAGGAATAGCCACTAACTCAACTACCTTCTCATTCCCTTCCTTGGTGGGTTCTGTCCCATATATCGCAGCTTCAAGAACTTCTAGCTCCGCTTTCCAAATGGGAGATTCAACATAACCATTATCTTCATCAAAATCGTCATCCAAAACGAACCAAGATGACATATCAATGCTCTCCGTGGCCAATATGTTCGATCGAGCAAAGCGTGTACTCGATTGAAGACTCTCTTCCTGAATATTAGTCGATCGAACATCATGATCTGCTCGATCGAGGTCTTCCTCATAAAGACGGTTCGATCGAGTGGTAGTTTCTGCTCGATCGAACACTTCCTCAAATAATGCACTCGATCGAACACTGTGACTAGTTCCATCGTGTATGTCGCTGTCCAATGCAAAAATCTTCTAGAAATGCTTCGTTTTCAGATAGATCGTCGTATTCCGAGTCATACGTATTTTTGTCGTCAATAGGCAATCCAGGTCCTTCATGAGAAAGACTGATATCGGTGTAGGTAGCATGTACCTTCTCTGAGTGCCTAATGTTCGACTCAAATGCTAACCGAGCTATTTGAGACTCCAACTCGTTGAATTGAGCTTCCTAATAAATATCATCTTCTTACAGTTTAAGTGCAAGTGTCTTAATCAAAGATTTTACTTCAGCAATCACTTCTTTCTGTTTATCAGGAGGAGCAGCTTGTTGTTGCGGTGGCCAAACGAATGAAGGCTTTTGATAGCCTCGTTGTTGAAACGGATATGGCGGCACATATGGAATGGAATGACTAGCTTGTCTACGCTGCCTAAACGCATAGACTTCGTCGTTCCCTGTCAAACAAATAATTGCATTGTGCCCAGCAGCACCACCTCTCTCACAATAAACCACCTGTTGCGCCATAGGTTGGAACATAGGTGGAAGATCAAAGGTACTCAAGCCTTCCCTTTGATGATCTTTTACCTAGAACTGTTTAGGTAGGACCTGTAGGGCATATCAAAACAACACTAGATAAAAAGATAAGAACTGCCTCAAGGAATAAATCCTTTGAGGCTAAAGACAGACAAAAAGAACCAAGTAAATAAAATAGTTGCCTCCCCGGCAACGGCGCCAAAATTTGATACGATTGTTATGTACCAAAAATAAATACCTAAGTACTACTACCAGAAGTCAGCGGTAAGTAGGGCCGTTCTCCACAGGGAGGCAGTCAATATCTACTTGATAATTCTAGTCTATCTACAGTCACAATTGGGGGTTTTTAAATGATTTCTAACTAAAAGTGATTAAGGCAAGAGAAGTAAGGCAAAGAGCAATAAAATCAAGAAAAGCTAAGACGTGATCAGATAGAGAGAGGTATGTCAGGATTTCGATTCACTATGGTAGTTTACTAACTCAGTCATAAATAGCCTTGGCAGTCTACTGTGAGAAGGGCAAGGGAAAGGTCCTTTCGGTCCGCTATCCACCCTAAACTACTACTAACTTAACTTTCGCCCTCATTAGGTAGTCTACTGTTCTTAGCAGGTTTGTTCTCCCCAATCTTTCGATGCAGGGGCGAATTTAACCAGATTAAAGTTATTTAGAAGCGTGCACTCAACTAAACAGATTACAGTTATACTGCTACAGTGAATGATTCTCACAAATAAATCGTCTAGCCTATTGACAACATCGTTACTTTACTACCATGGCTCCCCTAATCCTAGCATAAGAGAATTTAGCTATGAATAAACATAACAAAAACAAAAGATGAAGAAATAAAGAACATTGCAAATTAAAGAAAGTAAAGAGAGAATTTCCTATGACAGAATAATAATATAGGAAATTGAAATGTGCATACGTTTAAGCCTAACGAATTTCCTATGACAGCTCCGAAATTTATCCACAAAATAATTCCGCCCTCCATCTACGGGCGGAATATAAAAGCTCAAATTAACCGTCGGCGGAAAATAAGAGAGCTTAGGAGCATTTAAAAGAAATCTAAGGTACCGTCTTAGCTTAACGAATTTCTGATGACAAGTATGGTGAAAAATTGTTAACTTAGTCGTCCAACCGGTAGGGGGTAGAGTATTTAAATATAAAGCATAAGTCATATGAGGTAGTATACGATTTATACCAATAATAATAAAATTATCGTTAATTACCTCAGGTTGGTCGCTCCTAACGTCGGAATCATTGACAAAAGAATACATTACCTCTTCCGCACTAGGAATAGTCACTAACTTAGCTACCTTCTCATTCCCTTCCTTGGTGGGTTCTGTACCATATATCGCAGCTTCAAGAACTTCTAGCTCCGCTTTCCAAATGGGAGATTCAACATAACTATTATCTTCATCAAAATCGTCATCCAAAACGAACCAAGATGACATATCAATGCTCTCCGTGGCCAATATGTTCGATCGAGCAAAGCGTGTACTCGATTGAAGACTCTCTTCCTGAATATTACTCGATCGAACATCATGATCTGCTCGATCGAGGTCTTCCTCATAAAGACGGTTCGATCGAGGGGTAGTTTCTGCTCGATCGAACACTTCCTCAAATAATGCACTCGATCGAACAATGTGACTAGTTCCATCGTGTATGTCGCTGTCCAATGCAAAAATCTTCCAGAAATGCTTCGTTTTCAGATAGATCTTCGTATTCCAAGTCATACGTATTTTTGTCGTCAATAGGCAATCCTGGTCCTTCATGAGAAAGACTGATATCGGTGTAGGTAGCATGTACCTTCTCTGAGTGCCTAATGTTCGACTCAAATGCTAACCGAGCTATTTGAGACTCCAGCTCGTTGAATTGAGCTTCCTTATATCTATCATCTTCTTACAGTTTAAGTGCAAGTGTCTTAATCAAAGATTTTACTTCAACAATCACTTCTTTCTGTTTATCAGGAGGAGTAGCTTGTTGTTGCGGTGGCCAAACGAATGAAGGCTTTTGATAGCCTCGTTGTTGAAACGGATATGGCGGCACATATGGAATGGAATGACTAGCTTGTCTACGCTGCCTAAACACATAGACTTCGTCGTTCCCTGTCAAACAAATAATTGCATTGTGCCCAGCAGCACCACCTCTCTCACAATAAACCACCTGTTGCGCCATAGGTTGGAACATAGGTGGAAGATCAAAGGTACTCAAGCCTTCCCTTTGATGATCTTTTTACCTAGAACTGTTTAGGTAGGACCTGTAGGGCATATCAAAACAACACTAGATAAAAAGATAAGAACTGCCTCAAGGAATAAATCCTTTGAGGCTAAAGACAGACAAAAAGAACCAAGTAAATAAAATAGTTGCCTCCCCGGCAACGGCGCCAAAATTTGATACGATTGTTATGTACCAAAGATAAATACCTAAGTACTACTAACAGAAGTCAGCGGTAAGTAGGGCCTTTCTCCACAGGGAGGCGGTCACTATCTACTTGATAATTCTAGTCTATCTACAGTCACAATTGGGGGTTTTTAAATGATTTCTAACTAAAAGTGATTAAGGCAAGAGAAGTAAGGCAAAGAGCAATAAAATCAAGAAAAGCTAAGACGTGATCAGATAGAGAGAGGTATGTCAGGATTTCGATTCACTACGGTAGTTTAATAACTCAGTCATAAATACCCTAGACAGTCTACTGTGAGAAGGGCAAGGGAAAGGTCCTTTCGGTCCGCTATCCACCCTAAACTACTACTAACTTAACTTTCGCCCTCATTAGGTAGTCTACTGTTCTTAGCAGGTTTGTTCTCCCCAATCTTTCGATCCAGGGGCGAATTTAACCAGATTAAAGTTATTTAGAAGCGTGCACTCAACTAAACAGATTACAGTTATACTGTTACAGTGACAGATTCTCACAAATAAATCGTCTAGCCTATTGACAACATCGTTACTTTACTACCATGACTCCCCTAATCCTAGCATAAGAGAATTTAGCTATGAATAAACATAACAAAAACAAAAGATGAAGAATTAAAGAACATTGCAAATTAAAGAAAGTAAAGAGAGAATTTCCTATGACAGAATAATAATATAGTATATTGAAATGTGCATACGTTTAAGCCTAACGAATTTCCTATGACAGCTCCCAAATTTATCCACAAAATAATTCCGCCCTCCAGCTACGGGCGGAATATAAAAGCTCAAATTAACCGTCGGCGGAAAATAAGAGAGCTTAGGAGCATTTAAAAGAAATCTAAGGTACCGTCTTAGCTTAACGAATTTCTGATGACAAGTATGGTGAAAAATTGTTAACTTATTCGTCCAACCGGTAGGGGGTAGAGTATTTAAATATAAAGCATAAGTCATATGAGGTAGTATACGATTTATACCAATAATAATAAAATTATCGTTAATTACCTCAGGTTGGTCGCTCCTAACGTCGGAATCATTGACAAAACAATACATTACCTCTTCCGCGCTAGGAATAGCCACTAACTCAGCTACCTTCTCATTCCCTTCCTTGGTGGGTTCCGTCCCATGTATCGCAGCTTCAAGAACATCTAGCTCCGCTTTCCAAATGGGAGATTCAACATAACCATTATCTTCATCAAAATCGTGTTCCAAAACGAACCAAGATGACATATCAATGCTCTCCGTGGCCAATATGTTCGATCGAGCAAAGCGTGTACTCGATTGAAGACTCTCTTCCTGAATATTACTCGATCGAACATCATGATCTGCTCGATCGAGGTCTTCCTCATAAAGACGGTTCGATCGAGTGGTAGTTTCTGCTCGATCGAACACTTTCTCAAATAATGCACTCGATCGAACACTGTGACTAGTTCCATCATGTATGTCGCTGTACAATGCAAAAATCTTCCAGAAATGCTTCGTTTTCAGATAGATCTTAGTATTCCGAGTCATACGTATTTTTGTCGTCAATAGGGAATCCAGGTCCTTCATGAGAAAGACTGATATCGGTGTAGGTAGCATGTACCTTCTCTGAGTGCCTAATGTTCGACTCAAATGCTAACCGAGCTATTTGAGACTCCAGCTCGTTTAATTGAGCTTCCTTATATCTATCATCTTCCTACAGTTTAAGTGCAAGTGTCTTAATCAAAGATTTTTCATCAGCAATCACTTCTTTCTGTTTATCAGGAGGAGTAGCTTGTTGTTGCGGTGGCCAAACGAATAAAGGCTTTTGATAGCCTCGTTGTTGAAACGGATATGGCGGCACATATGGAATGGAATGACTAGCTTGTCTACGTTGCCTAAACGCATAGACTTCGTCGTTCCCTGTCAAACAAATAATTGCATTGTGCCCAGCAGCACCACATCTCTCACAATAAACCACCTGTTGCGCCATAGGATGGAACATAAGTGGAAGATCAAAGGTACTCAAGCCTTCCCTTTGATGATCTTTTACCTAGAACTGTTTAGGTAGGACCTGTAGGGCATATCAAAACAACACTAGATAAAAAGATAAGAACTGCCTCAAGGAATAAATCCTTTGAGGCTAAAGACAGACAAAAAGAACCAAGTAAATAAAATAGTTGCCTCCCCGGCAACGGCGCCAAAATTTGATACGATTGTTATGTACCAAAAATAAATACCTAAGTACTACTAACAGAAGTCAGCGGTAAGTAGGGCCGTTCTCCATAGGGAGGCGGTCACTATCTACTTGATAATTGTAGTCTATCTACGGTCACAATTGGGGGTTTTTAAATGATTTCTAACTAAAAGTGATTAAGGTAAGAGAAGTAAGGCACAGAGCAATAAAATCAAGAAAAGCTAAGACGTGATCAGATAGAGAGAGGTATGTCAGGATTTCGATTCACTACGGTAGTTTACTAACTCAGTCATAAATAGCCTAGACAGTCTACTGTGAGAAGGGCAAGGGAAAGGTCCTTTCGGTCCGCTATCCACCCTAAACTACTACTAACTTAACTTTCGCCCTCATTAGGTAGTCTACTTTTCTTAGCAGGTCTGTTCTCCCCAATCTTTCGATCCAGGGGCGAATTTAACCAGATTAAATTTATTTAGAAGCGTGCACTCAACTAAACAGATTACAGTTATACTGCTACAGTGACAGATTCTCACAAATAAATCGTCTAGCCTATTGACAACATCGTTACTTTACTACCATGGCTCCCCTAATCCTAGCATAAGAGAATTTAGCTATGAATAAACATAACAAAAACAAAAGATGAAGAAATAAAGAACATTGCAAATTAAAGAAAGTAAAGAGAGAATTACTTATTAAGATCCGGAAACGTGGGCAACCGTGTCAGGTTATAAAAGGGAGAAAAAGAGAAAAAGAGGAGAAGAGGGAAAAAGAGAGAGGAAGAGGAGAGTTTAAACCTAATGAAGTCTTTCCTATTTATAGGAAAGACAATTACTAACCTAAACGATAATAAAACCTTGCGGTAGATAGAAAAGTACTCGATCGAGTACTTTAAAACTCCTCTATCGAGTAAATTATAGGAAAACCTTTCGATCGAGTAGGTTTTCTACTCGATCGAATACTATCAAAAAGAGGCTATTCGATTGAGGACTTAAACTACTCGATCGAACACAGTAGTACTTGATCGAGTGGTTTCCAGCGCACAATTCCAGCTTCGCGCACTGAACTTCAAACGTCTGCCATTTCTTTGTTACTTGGGTAAACAGAGCGTTTCCGGTGTCGTTGGAAAGCTAATAGGACAAGCTTTCATCTCCAATTAGAATCACCTGAAACTAAGTTGTAGAACTAGAGATATGGCTCTTTAAAGTAGGCACTAGCAATTTGAAATTCTTCCTTTGCTCGCCTAGCTATCTTACTCCTTTGCGCATCACAAAATAGCAGTCTCCAAGCTCCGACTTAACTCATCTCCTAAATGCATGCATAGGGACATGTTTTAGGCTTGATTACGCTCCTTTCTGGTTCATACCTGCAAAAAAATATAAGACAAACCAAAGTAGACAATTCGGGGGACATTTGTAGCTAATCACCACTAAATATGCATAAAGATATGTGCAAATACAGTACAAAAAGTCTATATAAAATGTAGGCATCATACACTAAGTCTAAATAAGAATATAATTTAATTTTTTTAGGAAAAACGCAAAGGGTTTCACTATTGTGCGATTAAAATAAGTGTTGTGCCCTTATCACGATTAAGGTTATGGTGAAACCATACATATCTAGGTAATTATATTCAAACTAAAATAAATGTCATATATATGGTATAAGACTCAAATTGGTGAACCCCATTATTTCTCGATTCTTGATTGAAATTGCTCATAGAGTCTAATTTTGACTAGTGTCCCAAACCATTTGATAGGGAATCTCTTGGTATGTGTGAATCTCGTATTCAAAGCAATATTAATTCGTGACTTCTTTCTAGAAAAGAATTATGAATATAGCAAGATCACTACTACAATAATAGGCTTAGAGAACTGTTGAAATGGGCTTTAGAGAACGCCTTAAAGGCGTTCTTTAGGTCAGTGTTCTCTAAAGCTTAGAGAACGGTCAGAGGAGGCGTTTTCTATTCACAATTATAGAGAACAGTTGTACTAGTGGACTGTTCTCTATTCCAAGATAACGGTTAGTGTAGCCAACTGTTCTCTATTCTTTTTATATTTTTCACAAAAAAAAAATTAATAAATGAAATCAATAATTAATTGTACAATTAAAACAAAGTCTTGAAAAAGTAGACATTTTTATTACTTCAAAATTACAATTACACAGTACCACCAATTCTTTGGTATTGCTCCACCTTTACTAGTTATCACCATCCCAAACACCATATATATTGATATATGCTATATGGCACTGTCTAGTTTGCAAATGCCACAATAATACACATAACTCAAGATACACCTATATTATTAGCTCAAGCATCATCTGCACTCTAATGCGTGTCTATTGCGTTCCTTTTTTATTTCCTTAGCATGAATTCAGGTCCGTGTCCCCTTTTTGAATTCCTATAGCATGACTTCAGGTCTGGTCTGTGTTGCAACCTGTTGGCAACCATTCATCTACAACCACAGCTGATAACTATAATGCAGCAAAATCACCTGCTTCCTACACAAATATAAGAACATCATGATGCCACTTGTTTGCAAAACCCAAAATTATAAGTTGTCAGTTGTCACATAATAATAACACCTGTAAAAGTGTGTATTTCAAATTCACTTTCACATACCATTATGCACAAGTCAATATTTACCACCATAACGATCGGGAAATGAATGCACCAAAAGAATTTATAGGGTCAAACTTACGCGAAAGGAGTAAACGAACAAAAGATTAAGAGACGAAACCATGACAACACAACCTCAACAATTAACTTTCTCTATCTCGACATGTACTAAATTACTGATGTTTGGTAAGAAACAAAATACATAGGTTGTGACCAGTCATAGTACATGGTTCTTAACAATTTACGAAACACCCAAGCAGTTGATCTGAAAAACCAGTCCAGACTAACTTCAACAACAATAATCAAAGGATTTTCAAAGATCTTATAGTCATAAACTCATAATGCTCGACATTAAAGAACCAAACATCACTGAAGTTGTTGAAAAAGAATCAGAATGTTACCTTGGTGATGCCTGTTGTGATATCCTAAATCTCTCAAGCTGTGAAAAATTAAAGTGAAAAAATGAAATAAAAAAAATGACTATCAAAGTATAAAAGCTCCTATACTACGTCAACGTAGTATAGTATTATATTTAGTACAGTAATATCGTTGGGCAACCCTGTGGCAGAATGAAACAATCACAATATAGTTGCTGTGGGTTCTTTTGACATCTTAACGGAAAGAATTGAATAACAAAAGAAGTCGGACTACAACACAATCGAAAACAGAAATTGATATCATTCGAACAAGAGTAATTAATACAATAAACTGATAAAACAACATTAATAAATGATATCATACAAAAAATAGTCTACCTTGTCCATAATTGCGACCAACTCTTGCAGGCTTTCCTTAATCGACCAATGATTCTCATTTTTTGAACCTAACAGTGTACACAACACAGCCACACATAGCAGATTATATAACCTTGAAATATACATCTTTGATTCTTCAAAATTATAGAAAGTCACACATCCAAGAGGAAAGCAAAGGGATAAGAAAATGTATATAGAGGATCGAATAAAAGAACCATTACAATCATCGGCGGAAAATAACTGTCTTCATCAATTACTATTAAAAAAAAGTCATATTGAGGTAATATCTCACAAAATTAAATAAGATAAATCATATGGGTATGTTATCCAATCAGTAGAATCCTCAAAATTACACAAAAAAAAAACAAATAATAATAATAATAATCATCATATATACGGAATACTGAAAAAAGAGTAAATGAAATACCAGTAGAATGGATGGAAGAGGTGTGAAACAACAAGACAATCCACAATTCTACCCATTTTCATGACTTTCCTTGTTCATTGTAAAATCCCCAAATTTCTAGGGTTTATTGAAGTAAAAACCTCAAATAGTAAACCAACCTGAAATTTTCAAAGAAACGTGTAACTTTTCGATTTATAATCGGAAATCGAATCCAAACCTAACAAAGCCCATAATTTTCGGGTAAGGTGTGCAAACCCTAGAATATATTTCGAACCTGATAAGAAGGTCGTCTGTGGTGAAGCGGGCCAAGCGGTCGACGATGTAGTTAGGCGGCTGGCGGCGGCGGTTGTTCTTAATGAATCGCGGATCTGGTCGAGGGAGATTAGAGTAAGGATACGAAAGGTTGTTCAGTAGAAAAAAATTGTTTAATTTTTTGTTTTGATAACTTATACTGGGTTTAGAAGAGCCAGTTGGGGACACATGATTACTGGTTTTGATTTTTTTCTATTTTTAACTTTATTATTTGAATATTTTAATGATAAGTTTAGATAACTGTGAATATAAGAAGCGTTCTCTATTCTTCTTCTTATATAACGCTTACTTCATAAAAGCGTTCTCTTTACTGCTAGAGAACGGTTATTTAACTTAACCGTTCTCTATTATATGTTACTTATTCTTGTTTTTGTAGTAGTGGATATTCGCCCTATTTACACTTTGATGTATACGATTGAATACAATTCAATCAGAAAGGGTTATTACTTCTTCATCTCTTTTACCAACGAACTAGGTAGATACTTGGTACCCACTTAATGAGGTAAGAAGAGAAATTCTTTGAATAAGTTCAATAAATGTTTAAAAGTATCAAAACCTAGAGATTATGACCAAAGTATTAGTACTTTGTTAATATAGGGAACAATAAAGTGAAGACTTTTATATGCACCAAAAGGAGTGTGATATGGTATCACATGTTCATCTTCATAATATTAGAAAGTGACAAAGAATCCTATATGATATGATTGAATCTTTACTATAAAGTTGGAAGTAGTTTCTATCACAGTTTGTCTAGTATTTACTTATTCCACTAAAAAAAAACATAATTAAAGCAATCATCTACATTTCATATGTGATATGGTTAGGCATGGTACCTAAATTGTAGCTTGTTTCGATAATGAACGTGTGGTCTCTCTTCCTGCATGATCACAAGAACAAAGGGTTTGTGGTTCGTGATGCTGTCTATTAGAGAAAAGAGGATTATTTCTTAAAGACGGAGTGGGAGAAAATGTTCAAGAGCCACAAACTGAGAATAGGACGTAGGAAGATGTTCCTTCTTAGTTAAAATCAGTAAATATTTCTTCGAAATCTAAGTGGACAGGAGTCATGTTATTTTAGAAAGTAACAAACCTGTAACTTATTATGATGCTTTATCTAGTTTCAACTCCGCAAAAGCCGAAGCAAGCATAAACATGAAAATGTTTATTTAGCTTGGTTGGTTGGTGGCAAGGGTTTTGCACGTAACAACAATGCTTCATTGTATTCGGATATGAATTGATATAGTTGGATTTTAAAATCATCTTGCATGAGTTTTGTAAAATCGCAACTATCTTAAAGTAGGATACGAACTTAAGAGGAAGTCTTAAGCAGATGTCAAAGAGTTGAATTGTATGTTTTGATCATGTGATAAACATTTCTCGAATTATCGAGTAGTGCTGTTTATACATGGAGTTTAGTGGGAGTAATGTGGTGTTATTAGGAACATATTGATCATTGTGAATGATGGAAGACTTAGGAGAAGAATAATACATCTCTAAGGTGTCCATACCTATAAAGATAGTTCTGAGAGGATATTAGCGTTAAATGAATATTCTTATATTGATAAGAGTCTAGTCAAGTTCAAAGGTATTGAACATGTAGAAATTGAATCCATTCCGCTGCGAGATTAATTCATTACGCTTAGATGTATCACCATTCTTAAATTTCGTATACTTGGAGTATGACGAAAAGTTACAAATCGAATTTTTGAGAGAAGTCTCTATATAGCCATATAGTTCATTGGTTAGTACTCTTGGAGTACTAAAGAAATGAAGCTAAGCATTCAAAATTGAGATGGATTTATGTGCAAGGAGTTACACAAAAACCATGTTCTAAACACATAAGGATGGTTAGAGAACTATCTTGGCTATATTATTTACGAAGGATATCTGCTAGAAACGCTCTAGGCAGTAGAACAATGAGAGATTTACAACGAAAATTGAGTACACTTGCAATAATGAGATATACAAGAAGGAAGGGATGATATTAGGATTCGGTTTTATGAATTGGAGGAACCATGGTAGTTCGTTCCAACAACCGAAGGTTCTATCCCTACACACTGTGAGGACAGTAGGAGTTATTTCAAGGCTAAGGAACCTATCTCTAGATTTGATCTGGACATGTACTTAAAAGGTTGTTATAATAAAGATTATACAAAGGGAAATGGTATAAGATTAGGGAAAGTGCAATGTGTTGCTGACACTTACTAACCAAAAGCCTTTTCACGGGTTTAACATGATAAGTCATGTCATTCCAATTGAGTTCAAATGTGCAGCATATATAAAATGGAATATGGATTATAGATTATGTAGTAATTGATATTGTATCAATTTTACATATGTGATAATGCATTCATCGTTTGAGTTTTATATTAAAATCTATAATTACTTTGTTACATCCTAATGGGTTGTTGAGACAATTTTGAACCCTACTAAAGTGAATTAGATCAACATAGTATTCGCCCCTAGTTGCTTATATGAGGTGACATCTCGAAGTAACTAGAGTGTAATGCGATTGATGGCAAGTTCTAGTGCCATAGAGTCATGAGAGATGACTAGTCGATCACATAGACAGACTGTATGAGACACTCTGTCGGGCTTATGACCGCTTATAAAGTTCTGGAAATTTTTATAGCCTGGTCGTGGCAAGAGCTACTATAGTATTCTTATGAGTCGATTATTTGACTAAAGACTGTTCGCCAAAGATGGCACAGTTTCAGAGTGACTTTGATTTATGTTATACGACCTTCGTAATTGGGGTCAAATGGGCATTTTTGGGTCATGATGAGTTGTGGCTATTCGAAGGGAAGAATGCAATAGGAATTGTCCATCCCTGTCAGGGTTATCTTATATCTCAAGGCCACACGAGGAGTAATGAACTGGAAATGCGTGGCCATGCTCGGAAGGAATCTACGGTTGATAATTCCGATCAAATAGTTATTCTCCAGATCGAGGAAACAACTCATGATATGATCAAATGCAAGTACGCCCAACAAGACACCTTGCATTGAGTGGGAGATAATAATAGGACAAGAGAATTGGTGAGGCACACCTGTCGCAGACAAGTGGGAGATTGTTGGAGTAAGTGTAACACCCCCATATCCAGAGGAGCCTTAACTAGGCCTTCCTTAGCATATAAGGGCATTACCATCTCGGTTGCCCGAGGACAGTAATAATCAAATGTCGATAAAAGAACTATTATGTTATATTACAAGTGATTTAAAACCAACTAATGACATAAAAGATACAACTCAAAGGCTACTTGCTAAACCTATCAAATCTCGTGAAGACTCATCCCTGCCCGAACTCCAGCTATCAACAACATCAACACCTGCTAAGACAGACTGCTCACCATAAGGGATCACGGCAGACACATAAAACAAGAAGACCACCACACAAGGTCAGTACTGAGATAAAACACAACAAAGCCAACAACAACTAGCAATACAATGTAACACAACCAGCCCCACACAAGCGACCCACATCGATCAATCTCCGTCACCGACTGTCCACTTGAACAGCCCTGCCAGTGGGGGACCGCAGCCATACCCACCAAATCCCCGCTCATCATACCGAGCGATAACCCTGTCCCATTAATGTGCACATCCCCTTCCGTGGCGAGTTCCACGAAGGGCGAAACTAGGGCGTGAAGCCACTCTCGCAAGTGACTCCACTCAGCCGAGAACGCATCTTGAGAACCAGAGACAAACAGTCATAATCACAATACAACAGCAACAACTGTTTGAATGAATCAACAACACATAACAACCAAAATACAACCACAACAACCGACACACTAGACCATCTACAGAAACTGAGTAGGCGAACCTACCTTTAAGCAACCGCAACTAATCCATGCCAACATATGACATAGACAGCAACCAAGCAAAGCCTATAACCACAATAAAACATCTATTACCACCAAGCAAACCCTAATCGTAAAGACAAAGACAAGGATGATGATGACGACATACCTATAAAGAGAAACCCGGCAAAAGACCGCTACCCGACTCAAGTGACGCTCTCATAAGGCACAAGGATCTTCAAAAGGCTTCCATGGAGGTTTTATGGTGAAGGGAAGGGAAAGAGGCGACCAAAGGATAGGAGGAAAGTGGCGGAAATGATTTGCGGATTGAACAAAACGCGATTAAAAACCCTCCCTGAACACTCGATACTCAATCGAGTACCCAACATACTCGATCGAGTGACCCCCTACTCGATCGAGTAACCTAGCTACTCGATTGAGTAGCCTCTACTCTAACGAGTACCACTCTTAACACGTAACCAAAGATAGTTTTGGCACGCACTTCTAAGACAATTTCCGCTCCTAAGGTCAGTCAATGCTGGTCAAAGGGTCTCTAAAAGGGCGGGTATTACAGTCTTCCCCCCTTAAAAAGAACTTCGTCCCCGAAGTTCAACTCACCTAGCTCAACGCACAAGACACGAGAAAAACACGACATCACAATTCTTCCTACCTAAATCATTACTCCCCGGAAATACAATCCCCCATGTCATCATCATCACCGTCTAACGCTCTATTCATAACGACTCTTACTACTATCATACAAACATTATCATCATCAACTGTCACTCTATATGTATACATCAACTCTTACAAACTATCATATATAAAACATCAACCTCGCAATACGAACCAGCACAAACAACCATCACCCATCATATGATAACAGCTATCAACCCGAAACATATCTCATGTCAACTTCATGCTGCACAACTAATACAACCATGTTACTCAACAACGTGATTCTATTACGACACATTGCACCACAACTATCTACTTATGACCGTCCTTTAAAACATACTATCACATTCACTTCAATGAACTAAAGTAACCACTTACACTTCATATAAGCAATGTGATCAAAGTACTAGAAAATTTTGTAATTGAACAACAAAACATTATAAACGAACAACAACATAATTTCAAAATCAGCCTTTTTATTTTGCGACATTACTCTTCCCCTCTAAAAGGAACTTCGTCCCCGAAGTTCACCACCAAAATTACCACACATATTACCTATTACTTGCATCATAACATAAATTAGAACCCTATTATTTATTATGGACATTACTCACAAAATATATACTCGTTAAATTAGAAATCATACACAAACCACCGGAATAACTAGCCGCCGTCGATAAAGCATGTTAATATCGTATGCCCAAATGTATGAAAAGATGTAACTTCAATGGATAGATAGTAATATGGCACATGTAATATTAAAACAACAAGAAATCGTCACCAGTTCACTACTTGTTACAAATATGCATATAAAATCGAAACTTGACTTCCAACATATGAGATTAACGGTTCAAAGGTGTTACTACGCACTAATAACCATGTTAAACATCAAACTTGCAATTATAAAACAATTGAACACTTTTAATTTTCGAAAACCTCCTGTAACAGTGCTACTCGATCGAGTATGTAGTGGTACTCGATCGAGTGCCATGCTACTCGATCGAGTTTCTTGGCTACTCGATCGAGTAGCCCAAAGATCAGAAAGCTTTTTTTCCTTCTTTCCTGCAGCTACTCGATAGAGTACGGAGTACTCTGTCGAGTACCTACAGGCCAAAATGCCTTATAAAACCTGTCATAAACCAACATATATATACATAGCCTTAATATAACACGAGTCGGGATGACTCCTCGACTCCCAACATCCTGCAACAAGGTCAAGTATCAAATCCGGCCTTATGGCCAACAATACAAGTCCATAAACCAAGTTTCAACAAAAACGACTACCAACATCTAACAATGCTACCAACATCTAAAACCATCGACCATAAACAGAGATAAAACAAGGAGCATCACTCCTCCTGCTGCTGCTGCTCAACCATCACCTCATCATCACCACCACCACCAGAAGTACCCGCTCTCGATGACCCAATCCCCGCATCTACTCCTGCTCCGGCTCCCGGACTCACGTACGATGGGGTCAAGCCACCGTAGGCAAAGGACTGAGGTGTCCCCCACGTCGACTGATCTACCCCGTAGGAGTGGAAAACCCCACTATAGTCCCCAACTCCACTCCACCAAACCGGATGCGGTCCCTCGGTCCCTATCCCCTGAGTTTACGCCATCTCGTGCATATTCCTGAGTGTCAAAGTAGATGACACTCTCTCTGCCAAGTAGCTAGATCGCGTCTCCGGGGTGTCGAGGTAAGGGTAGCACGGAAAAGGATGCTGCTGTGGTGCTACCGGCCGTGGCCTAGTCTCCGAGGTCCTCTCCCTCACTCGACGGGTTCCTCTCCCCAACCTAGGTCTCTCCACCACCACAACCGCCGCATTCTCGCCCTTCTTCGGCTCTGGCATCACCTCGAGAATCGTGTCGTCGATGAGGTAGGTCTGCAGCTGGCGGGGTCTATCAACATCCTCCTCCTCCTCATCATCATCAGAGTCCACAGTCACTACCACCGGCTCTAAAGGCTCCGTCGGTGGGAGGTGCTCAGGAGTTGGAATCTTCATCCAACTCATGCCCCACACCCTCCAAGCTAGGCTACCGTCAGCCAAAGTTCTCAACCACTTCAGGTCGAGATAGTAGTCACGGTCCATAGTAGGCACTGGGGTAGCCAGAGGTACATACTCCGGAGAATCCTCAATGGAGGTTAGCTTTTCAGCTAACCGAGTGGCGATAGCGCCACAACTCAAGTACCGGGAAGAGGCAGTAGCCATCAAGTCAAGGGCAGCACAGACGATGAAAGGAGCATTAAAGACCACTTTCCTGGCCCGCTCCGGGTTCAAGTAAGACATCAGAAGTAACACCTCATGGTTGTTAAGTTTACTGATATACGGTCGATCATAAAGGAGGTTCGAGAGGGAACGAAGAAAGATCCTCAATGTGACATGCTGAACATCATTAATCAGCATGTTACTTGAGGTGGGAGCTGGTTTTTCGGTCAGACAAGGCATTAGGCGGCAGACACCGCACTCAGCAGGGATATCAGTGATAGAGTCCTTGGGAGGCTTGGCCAACCCAAGGTGAGAAGCAAATTGGTCCATAAAAAGCAAGAAACTGGTGTTCATCAACCGAAACTCAACGGTCTGGGCAGCTGGGTCATAGATATAGGAGCTCATAAACTTCAAGGTGAGAAAAGGGTAGGAGTGTTTCCTCAACCTATACAACCCCGTAAAACCCAAAGTCTCGAATATGTGACGGACATCCGTCTCTATTCCCAACTCCTCCAAAAGTGTAGTATCTATACACCTCGTCGGCCTCATTTTGCGTTTTTGCAAAACTACAAAACGCTCTCTCTGTTTGAAATCTACAAACACAACAGAAGGGTATTCCGGAACCGCGGGTACCACGGGTCCACTCCCTTCCCCAACCTCAGGTTGTGTAACCCTCCCCCGTTTACTTTGACGGGTTCCTACGTTCGGTCTCGGCATCTGTTTCAGCATATGACTTAAACAACTTGCATAAACATGTAAAGCATATACTTCACACAATTTGGATTTTACATACTCAGCTAAGTACACCAATTCATTAACAAGTTCGACATGTGAAGCACATAATTCATGCCATTAAACTTTGAATACTCAGCTAGGTACACATATTCACCAACAGTTTCCTCAATTTTGACATATAAACTCAGTTTATAGCTACTCATAAACCATAGTTGTGAAAAATTTATCATGGTGAATACACATGCTCAACAAATTCCAACAACCTAGCATGATTCTAAGGCTACTCCATAACACTCCCAATAACAAGTGAGGCAATTGTACAAGTTCATGGAGAAATAATTTAGAACATATCATCATCACCTTCAATATTAGAAACTAACAACTCAATTAAACCTGTCAGACGGTCTCTACAGCTGTAACAATTTTGGCATATTTTTCATCAATTATCATCACTACTATCATATTATTGAAGTTCAATATTTATTTAAACAGTCATATACAACACCAAATTCCAAATATAAATCACGAATTTCCATTTGAGGCACTTTTAAGACGGAGTTTTAAGGCAACTTTCTAAGATGGAAATCATCAAAATCCATCCTTCAACATGATATAAACAATGTATAATACTCAATTCCATCATCTAATCAATGTAAAACAATCAAAAATCAATTTCAATTTTGTAAACCCTAGAAATTTCGGTTTCAACTTTGCAATTTCTAGTCTAATTTACAGCAATTAATCACCAACAAACATGGAATGAAGGCATGTGAATCATATTACAACAATTAAAAGCAATAATCTATCCATATGAATCGAAAATTTCAGATTGTATCACTATTCTAACACATTCAAATCAATAAATCATGTCAATTAGGAAGAAAAGCAGACCTTGATTAAGAAGCAAAGTAAAGAAACAAAATCAAATAAAGAAATCAACCCCAAGAATCACCACCAACACAAGATTAGGGAAGCTTTTGAGAGGGAATTAGGCTTAGGGTTCGAAATATAGAAGAAGAATGAGAAGAAATAAGAAGAATAGGGGTTTTAAGAAACCCGTAAGTGGCTCTGTACTGTAGCCTACTCGATCGAGTGCCTAGGGTACTCGATCGAGTACCACCCTACTCGATCGAGTAGGAGCTATTTCGTCGAGTATCTGTAGGAATTTTCCACATCCCGACGTCATAGCTTCCTAACGGGATCGAGTGAGGTCTACTCGGTCTAGTAAGCACTCGCACTCGGTCAAGTACAGCTAAGTACTCGGTCAAAAATACGAAGTAACTTGAAGATTCCTGCAAAAACAATATCACATGTCGATTCCAAACTAAGTTCGGATTCGTCACTAGTTATCATGCTTGTTCACGCATTACCATTATTACTCTAGCCTAATGTACCGTCTCAACACCTAAGGTGTATGTCACATTATGCTACACAAATTACCCAACTCGGTTTACCTGCCACCGAATCATTCATAAACATAATCACGTCATCATATTACACTTAAACTTACTTTACACATTACTACCAAACTCGTGTTCACTTCAACTTGAAGCATATAATTAACATTGATCCATCCTTTCATATATTATATAAATGCATATACCTTCATAACAAATTAATCTATCATGTTCTCAAATTCAATCATAAGCAAATCATCTTACACAAATCGATTGTCACGCAGCGGAAAAATTTCAACCAATAAACAAGGCATATACGCATTACTATATGCTATATTTCATATTATAACCCAACAATTTCATAACTATCATCATCGTAATTACGGTAGGGTTTATAAACTCGTATATGACTACCGTCATCATCAACTTATAACAAACACCAACATGTTCACTCTTCCATTATAGCACACCCATTCACATTCCCACGCATTAACACCACCTCTACTCACTAGTTCTACCAACGATTACCATGCATGACCCAAATACAGCTATCACATCCTTATTAACTCTAACAAAGACTCAACTACAAGTAGTTCCGACACAATTAGCATACACATCACACATATACACACAGACTCAACTACAAGTAGCTCCGACACAATTAGCCAAGATTTTGAAATGAGGGCGCCTACTCACCCAAAACCTAGCATCAGCTGGGGCTCCCATTACACATACACCAGGTTTATTTTATTAGACTCACTACGTTCATTAAGTTCATTTGTTACAGGTTCCAAAATCGTCGCTCTGATACCACTTTGTCACACCCCCATATCCAAAGGAGCCTTAACTAGGCCTTCCTTAGCATATAAGGGCATTACCATCTCAGTTGCCCGAGGACAGTAACAATCAAATGTCGATAAAAGAACTATTATGTTATATTACAAGTGATTTAAAACCAACTGATGACATAAAAGATACAACTCAAAGGCTACTTGCTAAAACTATCAAATCTCGTGAAGACTCATCCCTGCCCGGACTCCAGCTATCAACAACATCAACACCTGCTAAGACAGACTGCTCACCATAAGGGATCACGGCAGACACATAAAACAAGAAGACCACCACACAAGGTCAGTACTGAGATAAAACACAACAAAGACAACAACAACTAGCAATACAATGTAACACAACCAGCCACACACAAGCGACCCACACCGATCAATCTCCGTCATCGACTGTCCACTGGACCAGCCCTGCCAGTGGGGGACCGCAACCGTACCCACCAAATCCCCGCTCATCATACCGAGCGATAACCCCGTCCCATTAATGTGTACATCCCCTTCCGTGGCGGGTTCCACGAAGGGCGAAACTAGGGCGTGAAGCCACTCCCGCAAGTGACTCCACTCAGCCGAGAACGCATCTCGAGAACCAGAGTCAAACAGTCACAATCACAATACAACAGTAACAACCGTCTGAATGAATCAACAACACACAACAACCACAATACAACCACAACAACCGACACACTAGACCATCTACAGAAAGTGAGTAGGCGAACCTACTTTTAAGCAACCGCAACCAATCCATGCCAACATACGACATACCCAACAACCAAGCAAAGCCTATAACCACAATACAACATCTATTACCACCAAGCAAACCCTAATCGTAAAGACAAAGACAAGGATGATGATGACGACATACCTATAAAGAGAAACCCGGCAAAAGACCGCTACCCGACTCAAGTGACGCTCTCCTAAGGCACAAGGATCTTCAAAAGGCTTCCATGATGGTTTTATGGTGAAGGGAAGGGAAAGAGGCGACCAAAGGATAGGAGGAAAGTGGCGGATATGATTTGCGGATTTAACAAAACGCGATTAAAAACCCTCGCTGAACACTCGATACTCGATCGAGTACCCAACATACTCGATCGAGTGACCCCCTACTCGATCGAGTAACCTAGCTACTCGATCGAGTAGCCTCTACTCTATCTAGTACCACTCTTAACACATAACCCTAGATAGTTTTGGCACGCACTTCTAAGACAATTTCCGCTCCCAAGGTCAGTCAACGCTGGTCAAAGGGTCTCTAAAAGGGCGTGCATTACAGTAAGTGTCCTCGACAATAATGCGATCACATGTTTAAATCTCATAATAAGAATGCACGAGGGAAAGTAATTTTTTATTGTTAACTGATCCACATTAATCGGTAATGATTGGCTGACTAGAGTTTGCCATTACTGTTGTATGACGGTGGTGATCAGTTAATCCCTTAAGGTCATACCTCTAGGGTAACACTCTTAATTGATTAATTAATTAATTGTATGTTGATACAAGTTAATTAATGCCTTAAAATTGAACAAATTTATTTATAAGTGAGAATTATATATCTTATTGTAATGTGATTAAATAAGATTCAATTTAGTAATTAATTTGTCATATTACTAAAATTGATTAATGTTTGTGAAACATTTGAGATAAGAGTAATTAGTTAGTTATAATTACAAGATGTTGTAGATTATATTAACTAGACTTAATGTGACCCAATTTATATACATGTAATTGTGAATTACTTGTTAATTTGTCAAATATAATCTTTTTAATATATATAATGAGATTTAATTAGTTAAATATGCATTTATATTGCTAATGACATGTTACATGTCACATGTCTTAACATATTACAAATGACAAAATTACAAAGATAATATGGAGTGCATTTTAAGTGGGTAAACCGGTTTCATGGTATTAAAGGGGTTTAGTGGTTGTTGTTTTTAAATATAAAATAAACACCATGATTACCTATACCTACTAGGACCTACCCTAAGCTTTTGGGTAAGACAAAAAGCATTTGGGTAAGATAAAAAGCATGGCATGCTCCCTTTTGTCATGATGAAACCGTTCCCCCCTTTAAGATCAGAAGTAGTTCTCATTTTTATTATAATGATAAGTATTATGCTCATCTTCAATCTCTAATTATCATCTCTCACATAAAAGTTGTTTTATGCATAATTTGTTCCAAAATCTCTAATATTATTCCTTTATTACTAGATGTAGTAAACAATAATATTAGTTATTATTTTTAAGGGCTCATATACTAATTCTAGTACTTAAATTAGTATATGTATTAAGAGTGATTATCTTGGTACAATTCCTTGAGGAGTAGATCCTACCATTGGATCTAAGTTCCTCATTGGGGCACTAGGATTTTCTTAAGAAGACTAATTTGGTAGGAGACCAATTATTATAACCATTCGGCCCTCCTTGAAAGTAGATCGATTTCTTCTTACTATGTTTATATTTTGTTATGCATGCATAAGATCTAGTTACTTTATGACTAAACTAAATTTACATAGTTATTAGAAATGTCTAATAAGAGGTCAATGAATCTTACATTTCTCACACCAATTTCAAAATTTTGAACGACGGCAATAAAAACGGTCACACACAAACAATAATAGTGAAATTCAAATTCACTATTTCCTCAAAATTTTCAACGACGGAAATAAAAACCGTCACCCAAACAATAATAGTGAAATTTCAAATTCACTATTCTCTCAAAATTTCAACGATGGCAATAAAAACCGTCACACAAAGAATAATAGTGAAATTCAAATTCACTACTTTCCCAAAATTTTCAACGACGGCAGTAAATACCGTCACACAAACAATAATAGTGAAATTTCAAATTCATTATTTTCTCAAAATTTTAACGACGGCAATAAAACCGTCACACAAACAATAATAGTGAAAATCAAATTCACTATTTTCCCAAAATTTTCAACGGCGACAATAAATACCGTCACACAAACAATAATAGTAAAAATTCAAATTCACTATTTTCTCAAATTTTCAACGACGGCAATAAAAACCGTCACACAAACAATAATAGTGAAATTCAAATTTACTATTTTCTCAAATTTTCAACGACGGTAATAAAAACCGTCACACAAAAACAATAATAGTGAAATTCAAATTCACTATTTTCTCAAAATTTCAACGATGGTACTAAAAACCATCATTTCAAATACAAAAACGAAGTAGTGAAACTCGGTTTCGCTATTTTCACAAATTTCAACAAGCGACAATAAAAACTGCTATCTCTCTTCGAGATTCAGAATCACCACCGACCATTGGGGTCAGGCTCACAAACCTATCCCTTTCCGGCGCCACAAATATTCAATACAAACACCGAGATTCCCCAACAGGATTTCGGAGGCTTTCTCACGGAGCCCGCTAATTCAAACAAACTTCCCGAAATAAGTCCATCCAACACGGCTGTTTTCCATGGTCGATCAATCGACCTTCCACACGGCTGGCGAGCCTCACAACGCACGTGGTTGGTGAGCCTTACAACGCACATGGATGGCGAGCCTTACATTAAATATGGCTGACAAGCCTCACAACGCACATATGATATGGCTGGCGAGCCTCACAACGCACATACGATATGGCTGGCGAGCCTTACAACGCACATGGCTGGCAAGCCTTACAACGCACATACGACATAGCAGGCGAGCCTTATGATACCGTCGTATAGTACCAAAAATAAATACCTAAAACTACTAACAGAAGCTAGTGGAAGTAGGATCGATATCCACAGGGAGGCGGTCACTATCTACTCGTGATACTTCAATCGAGAAGATAGAATACTCAATCGAGTACAATCAGCTGCCGAAGTGTTCGATCGAGGAGAACTAGTTACTCGATCGAGATGTCTGTTTCTGTGGATGCTCGATCGAGTAAGATAAGCAATCGATCGAGGGAGTAGGCACTCGATCGAACAGAAAATAGCTCGATCAAAGGCTCCCTATTGCGGTACTTCTAGGCGACAATGAAGCACCTGCAAAGACGCAAATAGCAACCACAAAAACGACCAAAAACCAAGCCGATATTGTTCGCAGTCTATGGTTATAAAAACCATTATTACACACACAACAAAAACTGAAATGCAAATCAACTAAAAATTTAAACTCCGGGTTGCCTCCTGGACAGCGCTAGTTTCAGACAGGTCCCAGCTCGACCTTCTATTTTCTTCAACAGCCATTCTAATTAACCCCAGTCAAAACACCTCAAAGCACGCAACAGCCGATCAAACAACTGCGCATGCGCTACACAAAACTGTAAGTAGCACCATAATATAATAATAACATAAGAAATTAAAATGTACAACCGTTTAAGCCTAACGAATTTCCTATGACAAATATGGTGGAACATTATTAAATTATTTGTCCAACCAGGCGAGGGTGGAGCATCAAAACAGAAAGCAGAAGTCACATGAGGTAGTTTACTATCAGTCATAACAATAATCAAGAAATTATTAATAGCTACCTCAGGTCGGTCGCTCCTAACGTCGGAATCATTGGCGAAAGAGTATATTACCTCTACCGCGCTAGGAACAGTCATTGACTCAGCTACCTTCTCATTTCCCTCCTTTGTGGGTTCTATCCCATATATAGTAGCCTCTAAAGCATCCAGCTCGGTTTTCCAAATGAGGGATTCACCATAACCATTGTCTTCATTCGTATCGTCATTCGAAATAGGCGAGAATGACGAATCAGCACTATTCATGGTCAGAGCACTCGATCGAGCAAGAATAGTACTCGATCGAGGAGTTTCTTCATACAATTCACTATATCGAACAAGGTAGGGTGTTTGATCGAAGTCCTCTTCCTCAGCAGTACTCGATCGAAGAGTGCGGGGTGTTCGACCGAGGTCTTCCTCAAACAAACCGTTCGATCGAGTGGTAAGTTCTACTCGATCGAATTCCTCCTCATAGAATTCACTCGATCAAACAAGGTGAACCGTTCGATCGAGTGTTTGATGCTGAACCGTAGTGAGGTGCTTGACAAATGCTTCGTTTTCAATAGCTTCTTCAATTTCTGAGTCGTACAAATCTTCATCATCAATAGGCAGCTCAGGTCTTTCATAGGAAGGACCGCTCTCGGTAGAAATAGCAAGTACCTTCTCTGAATGCCTATAATCTATCTCGGTAGCTAATTTAGCTATTTGAGATTCAAATAGCTTGACACGAGCTTCCCTAGCTTTATCAGGTTCCTGCACTAGAAGTGCAAGTACCTTCAGTAAGGACTTCAATTCAGCAACCTCTTCATTTTCTTCAACGGGAGGAAGGGTTTGTTGTTGCGGGGGCCAGATAAACAGAGACTTTTGATAGCCTCGTTGCTGAAACGGATGTGGTGGCACATATGCAAAGGAATGAGTGGCTTGCCTATGCTGCCTAAACGCATAGACTTCGTCGTTCCCTGCTAGACAGATAACGGCATTGTGCCCCGCAGCACCACATCTCTCACAATAGACCACCTGTCATGCCATAGGATGGAACATAGGTGGAAGATCAAAAGTACTCAAACCTTCCCTTTGATGATATTTTACCTAGATCTGTCTAGGCAGGACCTGTAGGGCCTATCAAAATAACACTAGAGAAAAAGATGAGAACTGCCTCAAGGAATAAATCCCTTGAGGCTAAAGACAAACAAAAATAATCAAGTAAATAAAATAGGTGCCTCCCCGGCAACGGCGCCAAAATTTGATAACGTCGTTTAGTACCAAAAATAAATACCTAAAACTACTAACAGAAGCAATTGGAAGTAGGGTCGATCTCCACAGGGAGGCGGTCACTATCTACTCGTTAATTCAGTCTGTCTACGGTCACAATTGGGGGTTTTAAAGTTGATTTCTAAACTACTGGTGATTAAGGCAAGAAAAATAGAGAAAAGAGCAATAAAGCAAGAAAGAATAAGGTGAAATCAGATAAAGAGAGATATGCTAGGACTTTGGTTCACCATGGCAGTTCACTAACTCAGTCATAAATAGTTCAGACGATCTACTGTGAGAAGGGCAAGGGAAAGGTCCTTCCGGTCCGCTATCCACACTAGATTACAACTAACTTAACTTCCGTCCTCATTAGGGTGGTCTACTGTTCATAACAGGTCTGTTCACTCCAATCTTCCGATCTAGGAGCGAATTTAACCAAATTAAGGGGTTTAGAAGCGTGCACTCACAACTAAACGATTACAGTTATATTGCTATAAATCAGTTCTCATAATAATCATCTAACCTATTCACAGCATCGTCAATTCACTACCATAGCTCCCCTAATTCTAACAAAAGGGATTAGCTATGCATAAACATAACAAGAATAAAAGATGAAGAAAAAATAAACATTGCAAATTAAAGAGAGTAAAGAAAGAATTACTTATTAAGATCCGGAAAAGAAAGCAACGGTAACATCGAACAGAAATAATAAGCAGAGCAAAAGTCAAATCCGGTTATAAAAGGGAGAAAAAGAGAAAGAAATGAGAGTTTAAACCTAATGACTATAAAAAAGAGGCCATTCGATCGAAGACTTAAACTGATCGATCGAACACTATTTTACTTGATCGAGTGGTTTCCAGCGCATAATTTCTGCTTCGCGCACTAAATTTCAAATGCCGCCATATCTTCGTTACTTGGGAAAACAAAGTGTTTCCTATCGCATTGGAAACTAAGAGGAAGCTTTTATCTCCAATTGGAATCACTTGAAAATCGGTTGTAGAAATCTAGATATGGATCTTCAAATTAGGTACTGGTGATATGAAGCTCTTCCTTTGCTCGCCTAGCTATCTTACTTCTTTGCGCATCACAATTAGTAGTTTCCAAGCTCCGACTTAACTCATCTCCTAAATGCATGCATAGGGACATGTTTTTAGTTGGATTATGATCTTTTTTGGTTCACACCTGCAAATAATACAAGACAAACCAAAGTAGACTATTCGGAGGACATTTGTAGCTAAACACTACTAAATATGCATAGGAATGCGTGCAAATGAAGTACAAAATACCGATATAAAATGCACGTATCACCTTACAACGCACATGGCTGGCGAGCCTTACAACGCACCGCGGCTGGCGAGCCCCTTTCATATATGCACCGCGGCTGGGGAGCCCCTTCACATCCGCTACACGGCTGGCGAGACTTTGTCCGCAAACAAGAAATGACTCAAGGACATATCCCAAAGATGCCTTAGGTATGACTCCTTCTTATTGTTGGCGAGCCTTCATACATAGTCTAACGGACTTTAAACGATACGCACGGACAGTCGACAGACTCTAAACTGTTTCCGACGACAAGTCCTCGGCTCATACCCTCGAGTCGCCTTGGCGTCGCTCTTCCCGATGGCAGGTCGTTGGCCCGAATCCTTTCGAGCCGCCTCAACGTCGCTTGAGTCTCCAGGTTGTAATATTCGATTGACCTGCGGGCTATACTTTGACGTTCGCCCTGTCCAAACCTAAGTCAAAGTGGGGTCTCTGTAGATACCCAGTATCTGTTGAGACTCCAACAAACACCCGATGATTATCGGACTACAACATGCTTAGGAATCACAGCGTTTGATCGACCGTTTTGTACAACTATACATTAGAAAACTTAAAACGATTTCAAAAATAAAACATTTCAAAACTTTTTAAATGTAGATGGAGTGTTTAATGCGTGACGACGGGGTCACAATGACACTAATTAGAGTCAAAACCGACACCGGACCAAAAACCGACTCGAAATTTCAAATCCCGACTCCAACAATGAGTCAAATCGAGTCAAACACAAAGAACAAACTTCTCAAATACTTCCATGTTAAGGTTTCCCGGAATCCTTAATGGTCAAGTACAAATCAAGTTCATCCAAAACATAGGATAGAACAAATCATGATAACACTTGCGTGATAGTGACAAGACAGCTCGAAGACGCGCGAAATGGCCCGCGCCTCTTCGAGATGCGGCCACATCGCTCAAAACGCACACAACCACCCATTTTTCTATAAATACCCACCTTCGCACACCATAACTGTGGGAAATAATCTGTATTCTTCCCTTAATATTAAAGGATTATAACGAATTTAATGATGACGATCACTAGTCATAAAATAAAATACATAAACAAAAGAAAAGGATTCAGAAATAACCTTCGGTCCTAGCAAAAACGGCCTAAGAACAATATCAAAATAGATATTCGCCTATCAGTTGCACCGAAGACGATATGAGATATGCCCTATTGATTATGCTAGAATCGATCTAAAATTTTCTGTAAAATTTAGTTGTTTTGTGTTTTTTCTTGATGAGAGAGGAGGCTAGGTTAAAAAGAATTAGGGTAGAATAATGATCTCCCTTTTTCTTCTTATACTGACCGAAATATGGGAGTCAATTAGGAAGATATAATCTTTCCTAATTTCAGCCCATATAACCGAAATAAGGAGTGTAATCTCCTTATTTTTGGTCTTTCCAAAAATGTATAAAATGTGTTAAATTGTCATCTAGTGAGGATCGAACCCATGACCTCTTGGTTTGTGTACCCTCACTATTACCACTATGACACATTCATCTTGTTGATATTAAATATAACTGATTACATTTAATTACGAATTAACAGATTAATTCGTCCAAGCTAACATTACATACATTTAATTAAATATAACTTATTATATTCAATTTACGAATTGACAGTTAATTCGTCTCAACTAATATTATTTAATCTTCATTAAATAAGTGTCTCATCAACACATTGACTAACTGTTTAGTCATATTAGGCATCAATGTGATTATATTTCTATAACCACATTTCTCAAACACATCCTATAGGTGTGACCTTTAGGGACCAGTTGATCACCGCCATCTGTATGATAATAACGTCAAACTTTCTAGCAAGCCAACCGTTATTTGGTAAACGTTAATCAACTGATTAAATATACGAAGTATACCTTTGTGAACCTGTAAGAGATTTACAAATGTTATCACACTAATTTGTGGAGGACACAAGCTCCAACAAACTCCCACTTGTCCTCACAAGTGTATGTGCGATAACCGATGTAAAACAATTTGCAAATCCGTATTCACAAAGGTCGTATTTTACAAGCGATCATCATCAAGAGTGGTTTCCCCGACTAGAGAGTAACTTAACTGATAAACGAATCAACATTCGAGCATGGCCATGCATTTCAGTTACAACTCCTCGAGTGGCCCTGAGAAATAACTATACCTGATAAAGGTTGGATATTTTCCTCAACTCGAATCCTGCAGATGTAAGCACGATGAAATGACCTAAAAAAATCTACTTAGCCTCCATTTACGGCAGACCGTGAGAAAGAAACCAAAGTCACCCAAAAACTGCCTTAATCTCAAGAGACAGTCGATAGTCAAAAGAATCGACTCTAGGAACACAATGGATGTCCTATCCACGACCTTGCACCTAATGTTATTAAACATTTAGGACTCCATTACGTTGTCACAAAAAGTTGTCCTACGAGGTATCGTCATAATCTCGCATCTGTGATCGATCAGTCAACCGTTTGACTTATGGCTCGTTGAACCCACCATCAATCGACTGCACTATATAATAGCCGGAGTTATCAGCTCACATTGGCGATTACGGACCAAAACAAATATAATGTAATTCGATTCACTTTGTGGCGTTCAATGTTGTCGAGACAAACCACATGAAAAACAAAATATTATATATAAAACGATGAAGTTATAAATAGTATATGAAAAAGATAATGTATCAAATCCATAATCAAGTACTACAACTCAGGAACACATTTAATTCCCATGGAATTAACGTGCCCTACATGCTTATCATAATTCAACGATTCAGTAGTAGAATCTTCTACAACACTCTGTTTGGAACTCTTCCAGCTGACCGCAGCACCATTAAGAGTGAAGACAAACCTGGACTGAGATTTTGAATCATCTCGATCCGTTTGGAAGCTAGCATCTGTGTAGCCGATTGCGCATAGCTTAGTATCTCCTCCATAAGACAATACCCAATCCTTAGTCCTCCGTAGGTACTTGAGGATGTTTTTAACACTATCCAAAGGTGTTTTCACCGAGTCTTTTGGTACCGACTCGTCATACTCAATGCATATGCCACGTCTAGACGTGTGCATATCATGGCGTACATGATCGATCCTATTGCAGATGCATAAGGAACACGACTCATGCGCTCAATCCCTTCAGGCGTCGTGGGTGACTGAGACTTGCTCAACTGCATCCCAGTCGTCATAGGAAGGTTCCCCTTCTTGGAGTTGGTCATGCTGAACCTCTCAAGCACCTTATCCAAATAAGACTCCTGACTAAGTGATAACGTCTGTCGTGATCTATCTCTGTAGATGCGGATTCCCAAAATACGCTGTGCCTCACCCAGATCTTTCATCTGGAAATGGTTCTTCAACCATTCTTTAACCGAAGATAGGAGAGGAATGTCATTCCCAATCAAGAGTATGTCATCGACATACAATATCAAGAATACAATCTTGCTCCCACTCAACTATATATATAAGCATGGTTCTTCGACCGATCGAGTGAAACCATACTCTTTTATCACTTGGTCGAAACGATGATTCCAACTCCGAGAAGCTTGCTTAAGTCCATAGATGGAACGCTTAAGCTTGCATACTTTCTTAGGATGCTCAGGATCTATGAAACCTTCGGGTTGCACCATTTACAACTCTTCCTCCAAATAACCGTTTAAGAAGGTGGTTTTCACATCCATTTGCCAAATTTCATAATCATGAAATGCGGCAATCGCTAAGATTATCCGAATGGAACGTAGCATGACTACAGGTGCAAAAATCTCATCATAATGCAATCCTTGCACTTGAGTGAAACCTTTTGCCACAAGTCGTACCTTATAGGTATCTGGTTGCGCGTCTACAAAATGCTTTATTTTGTAAAGCCATTTGCACTGTAGAGGTTTTACCTTATTAGGTAAATCAACTAGATCTCATACGTTATTCTCATACATGGATTCCATCTCGGATTGCATGGCTTCGAGCCATAGCTTTGAGTCGGAACAGGTCATGGCACCTTTATAGGTAGCGGGTTCATTACTCTGTAGGAGTAAAACGTCATTCTCCTCGACTATACCAATGTATCTGTCCGGAGGATGAGAGACTCTACCCGACCTCCTACGTTCCTAAGGAATATTAACCGTATCAATAGTTGGAGGAACAACTTCCTCCATCCGTTCCTCGGTTGTTTGTTTTGGAATCTCCGACAGCTCGAAGGTTCAACTACTCGTCTTGTTCTCGAGAAATTATTTCTCTAAGAACGTCGCACTAGCTGTAACAAAAACTCGATGTTCGGTAAGCGAATAGAAGTAATGACCAAATGTTCCTTTTGGATAACCTATAAAGTATGTCTTGACCGATCGCGAGCCAAGCTTATCCTCGTGTCTCCACTTGACATAAGCCTCGCAGCCCCAAACCCGAATAAAGGACAAGTTAGGGACCGTTCCCTTCCACATTTCATATGGAGTCTTGTCGACAGCTTTAGACGGACTTCGGTTAAGTATAAGAGCAGCTGACAAAAGAGCAAAACCCCATAATGAATCAGGCACTACCGTCTGACTCATCTTGGATCGAACCATATCAAGTAAGGTTCGATTTTTCCGTTCGGACACACCATTTAATTGAGGTGTTCCAGGTGGAGTTAACTGCAGAACGATTCCACAGTCTTTCAGGTGTTGATCAAACTCATTTGAAAGATATTCGCCACCCCGATCTGAACGGAGTACTTTAATCTTTCTACCCATTTGGTTTTGTACCCTGTTCTGGTATTCCTTGAATTTCTCAAAGGACTCATTTTTATGCTTAATTAAGTAGACATATCCGTATCTACTCAAATCGTCCGTGAAAGTGATAAAATATCTATAGCCATCTCTAGCGGTAATTGACATAGGTCCACATACGTCTGTATGTATGAGTCCTAATAGGTCACTAGCGCGCATTCCAATACCTTTGAAGGAAATTCGAGTCATCTTGCCAATGAGACATGATTCACACGTGCCATATGTAGAAAAATCGAATGCGGGAATAGTCCCATTATCGACGAGTTTCTTCACGCGTTTCTCATTTATGTGTCCCATTCGACAATGCCATAGATAGGTTTGATCTTTGTCACCAACCTTTAATTTCTTATTATTCACGTGTAATACTTCCGTGGTTTGATCTAAGATGTAAATTCCATTCATGGAAACTGCTTTGCCATAAATCATTTCATTAAAAAGATAATACAGGTATTATCCTTTATTGAAAATGCAAAACCGTCTATATCGAGTACGGAAATAGAAATAATGTTCTTAGATAAACTGGGTACATAGTAACAGTTATATAATATAACTCAAAACCCCTAGGGAGTTGGATTAAATATGTTCCCTTCGAGACTGCAGCAACTCGTGCTCCATTCCCGACTCGCAGGTCCACATCACCCTTTTCGAGAGGTATGATGTTCTTTAGGTCCTGCAAATTATTACACAGATGAGAACCACAACCAGTATCAAGTACCCAAGTTCCGAAACTTGTATGGTTAACCTCAATCATATGAATATAAGATGACATACCAACAGGAACGACGCGGCCTCCTTTGATGTCCTCACGGTAGACGGGACAGTTCCTCCTCCAATGTCCAGTCTTGTGACAATGGTGGCACTCTATGTCACCGCCCTTGCTCTTTGCCTTGCCCTGTGAGCCACTAGTCTCACCAGGCGCACTCTTACCGTTTCCTGGCTTCTTAAACTTTGGCTTACCTACAACTATGTCGCCATGAGCCTTGCCCTTACCTTTACCTTTGTTGTAAATCGTGAGAACATCCTGCTTCACGCTCCCACTTAATTTCATATCCTTCTCGGTCTGTACGAGAAGGGAGTGTAGCTCATGGGGACTCTTTTTCAAGTCATTCATGTAGTAGTTCGCCCTGAAAAGGGCAAAACCATCGTGAAGAGAATAAAGCATTCGGTCAATGACAATGCTCTCACTGATTTTACAATTCAGTGCCTCCAGCTTCTCGACATTCTCAATCATGTGAAGAATGTGTGGGCTAACCGGTTGGCCCTTCTGGAGTTTCGCATCAAAGAAGCGACATGTATGCTAATATGTAACGATTCTCGGTGCCTTTGAGAACTCGTTAGTGAGCGTGGTGAAAATCTTGTTTGCACCTTGGGCAATGAAGCGTCTCTGCAAATTGGTTTCCATTGCAAAGATGAGTACGTTCTTTATCGCACCCGCTTCCATAACGAAATCACTATAAGCGAGTGACTCGTTTGCTCCTTCATTGGGGCCTGGGTTGACCGGTATTGGCTCAGTTAAGTACCTGAGCTTACCGTCGAATGGCAAAGATTCCGTAGTGCCGCCTCCCAGTCCGCAAAGTTGGACCCATCATTTTTCAGACGTGTGAACTGATTCATCTAGTCCATGAATAATTTCAGCCAGGACGCGCGATCAAGTGTGGCACTAGGCATTGGGATTGCGTTATTTCCAGCCATTTCGTTGTAACAATATTATGAAAAATAATCGTGTTCTACACAGCGAGAAGAAGAATAAAAATAATAAGCATGTGCATCGTTTATATTTTTAAGTCTAATGAACTACTGTCATAACGCGAAGACTCAAAACATTTATACAATTCCTCCTCATAGAATTCACTCGACAAGGTGAACCGTTCGATCGAGTATTTGATGCTGAACCGTAGTGAGGTGCTTGACAAATGCTTCGTTTTCAATAGCTTCTTCAATTTCCGAGTCGTACAAATCTTCATCATCAATAGGCAGCTCAGGTCTTTCATATGAAGGACTGCTCTCGGTAGAAATAGCAAGTACCTTCTCTGAATGCCTATAATCTATCTCGGTAGCTAATTAAGCTATTCGAGATTCAAATAGCTTGACACGAGCTTCCCTAGCTTTATCAGGTTCCTGCACTAGAAGTGCAAGTACCTTCAGTAAGGACTTCAATTCAGCAACCTCTTCATTCTCTTCAACGGGAGGAAGGGTTTGTTGTTGCGGGGGCCAGATAAACGAAGACTTTTGATAGCCTCGTTGCTGAAACGGATGTGGTGGCACATATGCAAAGGAACGAGTGGCTTGCCTATGCTGCCTAAACGCATAAACTTCGTCGTTCCCCGCTAGACAGATAACGGCATTGTGCCCCGCAGCACCACATCTCTCACAATAGACCACCTGTCATACCATAAGATGGAACATAGGTGGAAGATCAAAAGTACTCAAACCTTCCCTTTGATGATATTTTACCTAGATCTGTCTAGGCAGGACCTGTAGGGCCTATCAAAATAACACTAAACAAAAAGATGAGAACTGCCTCAAGGAATAAATCCCTTGAGGCTAAAGACAACCAAAAATAATCAATTAAATAAAATAGTTGCCTCCCCGGCAACGGCGCCAAAATTTGATAACGTCGTTTAGTACCAAAAATAAATACCTAAAACTACTAACATAAGCAAGTGGAAGTAGGGTCGATCTCCACAGAAAGGCAGTCACTATCTACTCGTTAATTCAGTCTGTCTACGGTCACAATTGGGGGTTTTAAAGTTGATTTCTAAACTACTAGTGATTAAGGCAAGAGAAATAGAGAAAAGAGCAATAAAGCAAGAAAGAATAAGGTGTAATCAGATAAAGAGAGATATGCTAGGACTTTGGTTCACCATGGCAGTTCACTAACTCAGTCATAAATAGTTCAGACGATCTACTGTGAGAAGGGCAAGGGAAAGGTCCTTCCGGTCCGCTATCCACCCTAGATTACAACTAACTTAACTTCCGTCCTCATTAGGGTGGTCTACTGTTCATAACAGGTCTGTTCACTCCAATCTTCCGATCTAGCAGCGAATTTAACCAAATTAAGGGGTTTAGAAGCGTGCACTCACAACTAAACGATTACAGTTATATTGCTATAAATCAGTTCTCATAATAATCATCTAACCTATTCACAGCATCGTCAATTCACTACCATGGCTCCCCTAATTCTAACATATGGGATTAGCTATGCATAAACATAACAAGAATAAAAGATGAAGAAAAAATAAACATTGCAAATTAAAGAGAGTAAAGAGAGAATTACTTATTAAGATCCGGAAAAGAAAGCAACGGTAACATCGAACAGAAATAATAAGCAGAGCAAAAGTCGAATCCGGTTATAAAAGGGAGAAAAAGAGAAAGAAATGAGAGTTTAAACCTAATGACTATAAAAAAGAGGCCATTTGATCAAAGACTTAAACTAATCGGTTGAACAGTATTCTACTTGATCGAGTGGTTTCCAGCGCATAATTTCTGCTTCGCGCACTAAATTTCAAACGGCGTTACTTGGGAAAACAGAGCGTTTCCTATCGCATTGGAAACTAAGAGGAAGCTTTTATCTCCAATTGGAATCACTTGAAAATCGGTTGTAGAAATCTAGATATGGCTCTTCAAATTAGGTACTGGTGATATAAAGCTCTTCCTTTGCTCGCCTAGCTATCTTACTTCTTGGCGCATCACAATTAGTAGTTTCCAAGCTCCGACTTAACTCATCTCCTAAATGCATGCATAGGGACATGTTTTAAGCTTGATTATGATCTTTTCTGGTTCACACCTGCAAATAATACAAGACAAACCAAAGTAGACTATTCGGAGAACATTTGTAGCTAAACACTACTAAATATGCATAGGAATGCGTGCAAATGAAGTACAAAATACCGATATAAAATGCACGTATCACCTTACAACGCACATGGCTGGCGAGCCTTATAACACACCGCGGCTGGCGAGCCCCTTTCATATATGCACCGCGGCTGGGGAGCCCCTTCACATCCGCAACACGGCTGGCGAGACTTTGTCCGCAAACAAGAAATGACTCAAGGACATATCCCGAAGATACCTTAGGTATGACTCCTTCTTATTGTTGGCGAGCCTTTATACGTAGTCTAACGGACTTTAAACGATCCACACGGACAGTCGACAGACTATAAACTGTTTCCGACGACAAGTCCTCGGCTCGTACCCTCGAGTCGCCTTGGCGTCGCTCTTCCCGATGGCAGGTCGTTGGCCCGAATCCTTTCGAGCTGCCTCAACGTCGCTTCAGTCTCCAGGTTGTAATATTCGATTGACCTGCGGGCTATACTTTGACGTTCGCCCTGTCCAAGCCTAAGTCAAAGTGGGGTCTCTGTAGATACCCAGTATCTGTTGAGACTCCAACAAACACCCGATGATTATCAGACTACAACATGCTTAGGAATCGCAGCGTTTGATCGACCGTTTTGTACAACTATACGTTAGAAAACTTAAAACGATTTCAAAAATAAAACATTTCAAAACTTTTTAAATGTAGCTGGAGTGTCTAATGCGTGACGACGGGGTCACAATGACACTAATTAGAGTCAAAACCGACACCGGACCAAAAACCGACTCGAAATTTCAAATCCCGACTCCAACAATGAGTCAAATCGAGTCAAACACAAAGAACAAACTTCTCAAATACTTCCATGTTAAGGTTTCCCGGAATCCTTAATGGTCAAGTACAAATCAAGTTCATCCAAAACATAGGATAGAACAAATCATGATAACACTTGCGTGATAGTGACAAGACACCTCGAAGACGCGCGAAATGGCTCGCGCCTCTTCGAGATGCGGCCACATCGCTCAAAACGCACACAATCACCCATTTTTCTATAAATACCCACCTTCGCACACCATAACACCTTACGCGAGTGTCCGCCCCCTCACCTCTCTCTTAAAATTCTAGACCCGACTTCTCAAGTCAAAAACTGACACGTGTTTACGACCTACCGATCGTAAACACAAGCCATACACATTGTTTGGTACCATCATTGTGCATTAAACTATTTGACCGACCATCTCGACCACTACACCATCACTAAACTTAAAACACTCTTTTACTTTGCTAAAAAGGTTTTCAAACCGAGGTTTTCGACCAAACAAGTTGATACACTTTCGTCGATTTCTCGTCTCAAGCCTAGCATGTAAGTATGAGGGTGTAAAAATCTTCTTCTATCAATTTTTTCATTTGTTTCATGACTATATCATGCTAAATCATGCATAACATGGTCCAAATATGGGATAAATGAGCCAAAACCGGATTTTTGGCCGAGACCGGGGCTGCTTGTATAGCAACCAGGCTCGCGCCTAAAGCCCCTCTCAGGCCTTAATCCAGCCGTGTTTGGTCTCTTTTTCCCTTTGTTTTTATTTCATATTTGTAATCGGTTTTTACCATTTCAAATATTTCAAATCATTTTTATGATAAATCTTACCATAAAACATTTTTCACCCTTGGTTCTTAATACCATGACGGTTTAATCCGTGTTTTGGTGATAATATTTGGTTAATTACATTATAAAAGATATTTTAAAACCTTTTATTTCATTTCTTTACATTTTGAAGGGTACTTTAAAACCTTTCTTCATTTCTTTACATTTTCAAAACAAATGTATTAGTCACCAACACAAAGTCATCCTTGGTTCTACATACCATGTCGGATTTTAACCCGAGTACGATGATGAACAATGACTAATTACAAACAAATTAACTTAAAACAATTAGTTCATAATCATTTTCAAAACTATTCATGCCAAGCTTGCAAAACCAAACCCGACATCGAATATTGTCAAAACAATGACGATTATTCAAGTGTCGTTCTTCAAATCAACACAAAAGCGGCCTACACGGTCTTTTCAAATCAAGACGGGTTTAAACACCCATTTTCAATACATTTTACGAACTTTTGCAATGGTCAGAAGAGGTCTTCCATCGTCTATTGATCCGCGCCTAAATAGGCCACTCATTTTCCCATTTTCAAGGAAGGTTCATATACCCATATTAGACTCATCTAATAATTTTATAAATTATTAATAATTTATATTTATGTGGATCTAGTTGCATGCATAACAAAATAAAAGAGATGAAGAAGAAAACAATGTTCCTTACATTGTTAAATGGTTCGAAATGGGCACAAGTAAGGTCTCCTACCTTCACTTGTTCTTGAGCTTAATATGTTAGAATGATTTCCAATATATTCAAGTTCCAAATGTAGCAACACCCAATCGGTTGCACCCAAGACATTCCCATAACACTAATTCATATACTAACTAGGTATTATGAATTAGTAACCTTAAATTTGGATCTAGTATTATTTTCATTAATACTATAGTATTTTTAGAGGTTTTATTAGATCTTGAACAAAACTTATCCATAAAACAATTTTATGACAGAAGATAAGAGAGAAGCATAAGAGTTTTTTTTTTTAACAATTGAAAAATAAGAACTAATCTCATGTAATAGGGAAGGGGGAGTGCCGGTATGGCCTCTTGGAAAGGCAAGCCTACTCTTGCTTTTTGTCTTATAAAAAACAATAGGTTAGTGTTTAGGTGTGTAAGTGTGATGATTTTGTTTATCCCATAAAATAAACAACTTCACAAAGCCCTAACACACCACCCATAAAAACCAGTTCACCCACCATAAAATGGACTTCATTTTATCTTTGTAATTTGTCATTTGTAATATGTAGTGACATGTGACATGTAACATGTCATTAGGCAAAATAATGCAGATTTAACAAATTAAATATCATTATATATATTAAATAAAATTACATTTAACAAATTAAAAAGTAATTCACAATTACATGTATATAAAATGGGTTAAATTAAGTCTAGTTAATATAATCTACAACATCTTGTAATTATAACTAACTAATTACTCTTATCTCAAATGTTTCACAAACATTAATCAATTTTACTGATATAACAAATTAATTACTAAATTGAATCTTATTTAATCACATTACAATAAGATATATATAATTATAACTTATAAATAAATTTGTTCAATTTAAGGATTTAATTAATCCGTATCAATATACGATTAATTAACTTTACAGTTTGGGGATCGTCCTATAGGTGTGACCTTAAGGGATCAACTGATCACCACCGTCAAAAGACAGTAATGTCAAACTCTAGTTAGCCAATCATTACCATTAATGTTGATCAGTTGACTATTTAATTGAATCATCCCTTACGTATTCGTATCATGAGATTTAATATGTAATCGCACTATTGTTGAAGACAAATACTCCAACAATCTCCCACTTGTCCGAGACAAGTGTGCGTCATCAATTCTCTTGTCCTATTACAATCTCCCACTCAATGGAAGGTGTCTTGCAGGTCGTACTTACATTTGTTCATATCTTGAGTGGTTTCCTCGATCTGGAGAGTAACTGTCTGACCGGAATTATCTACCGTAGATACCTTACGAGCGTGGCCACGCATTTTCAGTTTACTACTCCTCGAGTGGCCCTGAGATTTTAGATAACCCTGACAAGAGGGTGGACAATTTCTATCGCACTATTCCCTTCGAATAGCCACAGCTCATCAGGACCCAAAATATGCCCATTTGACCTTAGTTACGAAAGTCGTAGAGCATAAATTAAAGTCACTCGGAAACTGTGCCACCTTGGCGAACAGACTCTAGTCAAAGAATCGACTCATAAGAACACTATTGTAGCTCTCGCCACAACCAGGCTTTATAAAAATTACCAGAACTCTATAAGCGGTCACTTTGCCGACGAGTGTCCCATCATATCTGCCTATGTGATCGACTAGTCATCCCTTATGACTCTATGGCACTTGAACTTTCCATCAATCGCATAACACTCTAGTCAATTCGAGACGTCACCTCATATAAGCAACTAGGGGCCAATACTATGTTAATCCACTTCACTTAAATAGGGTTCAACATTGTCTCGACAACCTATTTGTAAAAACAAAGTTTTAAAGAAAAGAGTTTTGTATAAAACTCAAACGATGAATGCATTATCACATATGTAAAATTGATACAATATCAATAACTACATAATATATAATTCATTCTTAATATTGTACATAACTATACATCTCAACTCAATTGAAATGGCATGACTTTTCATGCTTATCCTATAAAAAGGGCTTTGGTTATCAAGTTTCAGCAACAGTTTTGTACTTTCCCTAACCTTACTATATACTATTTTCCATTCTTATGAATAATCTTGTATTATAAGAACTTCTTTGAGTACGTGTCTAGATCCAATCCGGACATAGGCTCTCTTGCCTTTGAATAACTCCCACTGTCCTCACAGTGTGTAGGGATAGGACCTTCGCTTATTGGAACGAACTACCATAGTTCCTTCAATTCATAAAACCGAATCCTAATATCATCCCTTCCTTCTTGCATATGTCATTATTGTAAGTGTACTCAATTTCAATTGTGTACATCTCATTGTTCAACTGCCTACCACGTTTCTAGCAGATTTTCTCCTTAAATAATATAGCCTAGATGGTTCTATAACCATCCTTGTGTGATTAGAATATGGTTATCATGTAACTCCTTGCACATAAGTCCATATCATTACTAATCACTCAGCTTCATATCTTTAGTACTTCTTGAGTACTAACCAATGAACTATATGGCTATATAGAGACTTCTCTTAAGGATTCGATTTACAACTTCTCGTAATACTCCAACTATACGAAGTTTAAGAATGGTTATAGATCTTAGCGTAATGAATTAATCCCGCAGGGGAAGCATGTGGATTCAATTTATACATGTTCATTACATTTGAACTTGTCAAGATTCTTATTAACATAAGAATATTAATTTAACGCTAATATCCTTTTAAAACTATCTTTATAGGTTTGGATACCTTAGAGATGTATTATTCATCTCCTAAGTCTTCCATCATTCAAAATGATCAATATGTCACTTACATATAAGACTAGTAACACCATATTACTCCCACTAAACTACATGTATAAACAGAACTATTCGACAATTCGATAAACGTTTATCACATGACTCATGACCAAAAAACAAAATTCAACTCTTTGATATCAACTTAAGATTTCTTCTTGCCTTAGGATAGTTGCGATTCTCAAAAATCATGCAACATGATTTTAAAATCCAACTGTCAAATCATATCCGAATTCAATAAAGCGTTGTTGTTGCGTGCAAAACCCTTGAGAGGTGATCCCCGTCTTCTGGGCCTTGTTGAGCAAATGGAGTTTCGCAGGAGCTCAGCTTGTTTATTTCTAGGAGAGATCCTTTTGGGCTTGGATAATAGGAAAGCCAACCGCGACCTACCGTATTTAGGAAGTCCCGTCATTCTGCAGGTAAAAGAACATTTCCTTTTATTCTTCTTTTTTTTTTTTCTTTTTTTTTTTCGTTTTTTTTTTCGTTTTTTTTTTCGTTTTTGATGTCTAATACCCGCTTTTGTTAGGTTTGGCTTATGGAACGGCTTCGATTAATCGAGCCCCCAGTTCATGTTCCTTCTTATCATGCTCGTTCAATTGCAATGAGGACCAGGCTTTACATGATAGACTTCACCCGGGTCTGCAATTATTGGGAGAACAAACTGAAGAGTGATGATGGCCCTTTGATTAGATGGATTGTACCGTGGTGGCACCTCAAATCTGTCACTGGAGTGTCCTCTTTGGATCCTACTCGATCTGTGCGCATTCCTGGCTTGGAATTTATGGTGTGCATCTTCCCGGAAAGGCTGATGAGACAGGTTGGACTAAAGCAGACGATCCCGAAGCTCGATACCGTCCCGCAGACTGCCGTGGCGCTTACTACAGAGAGCCGAAGGGAGTGGGCCATTAAATGGGCTCAAAGAAACGTATGGTTCTTGAACTCTTCTGCTAATGCTTTATGGGTGTCGGATTCTTATCTGCGATGGAGGAAAGCTACTACTCCGGAAGAACGCGAGAGATTGAGGAAGCGCGAGCCCGTTGACTACAAGGTGCGCGAGGTGGAAAAGGAGAAAGAGAAACATTTGACTGAGGGAGAGGAAGAAGTCGGGTTTCGAGTTGTTCATCCTTCGAAGAAACCGAAGACCTCTCCTGTCGTGGATAAGGTGATTGACAAGAATGGGAAGTCTAGGCCTCGAGAAAGACCGTTGGTGATTAGATCCGAAGTGCCGCAAGAGCGTCCCGCTCGAGGTCGTGACAAGAAGTATGACAAGAATGACAAGGGCAAAGGGAAGATGGAAGAATAGCCCGAGTCTTTGCTATTATTTATTATTATTATTATTGTTGTAATAAAAAGGTGGGGTTTTTAGAATCCTAGCCTATTTTTATTTTTATTATGTAGCGTACTATTATTAGAAAATGAATGAAATACAAAAGGTTAAATGGTTATGAAACCGTTGCGATTTTCATTTATTATTCTTGTCGAATTCCAAATGCAATGCAAATGTCCTTCTATTTACATTTTTTTTAAATGGTGGGTTGTATCCTGTGAAGGATTGCGTACGTATTCATTTAGAAAATGAAATCAAACCCTTGCGCGTAGTTCGAGTAAATGTAAAAGAATAATTGTTCTAAGCAAGAGCTTGTAATGAACTTAGAAAATAAGCATGAGCTTTTGCTTACTCTGAAGGTGCAGTTTAGTTTATTTGATGAAATGAGGATGACAAATTTGTCAAAATGCAAGAGCAAAGTGACATTAGCTTATTTCAGCTTGGCCAGGGGCCGTTTATTTAGTGCCACAAGAGCGACACGTGAGGTTACGCGAGGCGCGTTTTTGTTCCTATTCTAGGCATAGTACAGTTTTAGTTGGTCAAGGTTCGTCGGGTTGGAAAACTCATTCCCATCTAAGTCTGTGATTCTAACCGCACCCCCTGGAAGTATGGGCTTGACTAGAAATGGTCCGGCCCAATTAGGTTTGAATTTTCCTCGTGGGTCGACAGATAAAAGAGCTCTAACCGATTTGAGTACTAAGTCTCCTTCCTTGATGTTTCTGGGGCTTAACCCTTTTGTTGAAAGCTCATTTGATACGTGCTTGATATATTTGGACATTATGCAAGGCGCGTAGCCTACGTTCATCCAGGAAGATGAGTTCTTCATATCTATCCCTCTTCCAATCGGCTTCTGGGATTTGACTTTCGAGTAAAATACGCAAGGATGGTATCTCTAGCTCGACTGGTTGTACAGCTTCCATGCCGTAGGTCAAATAGAAAGGAGTAGCCCCAGTGGGCGTCCTAACAGATGTACGATATCCCCACAAAGCAAAGGGTATCTTGCTTGGTCAATCGCGATAGTTGTCAATCATTTTCTTGAGGATTGTGACAACGTTTTTGTTTGCCGCCTCTACCGCGCCATTAGTCTGTGGTCTATAGGGCGAAGAGTGGTGATGTCTAATTTTGTACTTGGCTAGCAACTGCTCGGTCTCAGCTTGGAAATGTGATCCATTATCACTAATGATCTCATGTGGGCAACCATATCGACAGATGATGTTGTTTTGTATGAACTTTGCCACATTTTTAGCCGTGAGACTAGTGTAGGAAGCCGCTTCCACCCATTTGGTGAAATAGTCGATTGCCACTAGGATAAAACAGTGACCTCCTGTTCCGGCTGGGGTTATCTTCCCGATTATGTCAATTCCCAGCGAAAAATGGCCAAGGAGATGTCATCGTATAGAGCAATGAAGGAGGGACGTGTTGTACATTCCCGAAGATTTGGCAATTGTGGCAATGTCTCACGTATTTGATGCAATCGGATTCCATTGTGGTCAAATAATACCCCAAACGTGTGATTTTCTTTGCCATCATGGGCTCGCTCATGTGAGGACCACATTCTCCATCGTGGACTTCTTCCATCACTTTTCGTGCCTGTGAATGATCAAGGCAACGTAGGATTACACCAAGAGGTGTTCTTTTGTATAATTCTCCTTGCATGAGAACGTATTAAGAAGCTAGTAGGCGTATAGCGCGTTGTCCCCTTTTGTCCATATCAGGTGGGTAGGTACCATTAAGCTTGAAATTCAGGGTTGCTTGGAACCAGGGTTCCTGCGCGATTTCCTCTTCATCGATGATTTGATGGACATAAGCTGGCTCTGACCGTCGTTCGATACATAAAGGCATTTCCACCATGTCATTTGGCATATTAATCAAAGATGCGAGTTTTGCAAGAGCATCTGCAAATTGATTTTCTTCCCGGGGTAGGTGTAGATATGTCACGTGATCAAAGAATTGGGCAACTTGGTCTATTCTAGCTTGATATGGTGCAAGGCTTTCGCTTTGAATTTTCCAAGATCCCGTAACTTGGTTGATGATCAGGGATGAATCCCCATGTACTCGGAGGTTTTTAATGCCTAAGCTCACTACCGCTTGTAGTCCAATGAGACAAGCTTCGTATTCTGCAGCGTTATTTGTCACCTCGAAGTCGAGTTTGACAGTGATTGGTGTATTTTCGCCTTCAGGAGAAATGAGCAACACTCCTATTCCAAATCCTCTTAAGTTTGATGCTCCATCAAAGTAAAGGTCCCAGGAGTCTACATGAGTTTGGAGTATATCCTCATCCGGAAATGTCCAAGTGTCTATCGTTTGTGCAACATTGATGGGATTTTCTGCGAAGAATTCGGCGACAGCGCGACCTTTTATAACTTTCAGAGGCACGTATTTGAGGTCGACGTCTGAGAGCATTAAAGTCCGTCTTGCTAGGCGTCCCTTGAGGACGGGTTTCTCGAAGAGGTATTTGACTGGATCCATCTTGGAGTATATTTTGACGGAGTAGCTAAGCATGTAATGGCGTAGCTTCTTCGTTGCCTACATAAGAGCAAGGCATGTATTCTCAAGTTGTGAGTATTTACACTCGTACTCCAAGAACTTCTTACTAAGGTAGTAGATGGCCCTTTCTTCACTTCCTACAGTTTGAGCTAGCATGGCACCCATGGCTGTTTCGGTTACTGTGAGATATAAACCAAGAGGTTGATCTCGTTGAGGTGGCATGAGCACTGGTGGTTTAGCCAATATCTCTTTGATTCGGTCAAATGCCTTTTGACAATCATCATCCTACATGGTGTGGTCTGTTTTCTTGAGCTTCTTGAAGATAGGCTCGCAAATCATGGTGAGTTTCGATATGAATCGACTTATATATTGCACTTTCCCTAGGAATCCTCTGACTTCATTTTCTGTTTGAGGTTGTGGCATTTCGATCAGAGCCTTGATCTTGGAAGGGTCTATCTCTATAACTCGTTGGCTAACGACGTATCCCAGGAGTTTGCCAGATGTTACTCCGAATGCGCACTTCTGAGGATTGAGCCTCATGTTGTACTTTCGTAGTCTTGCGAAAAATTTGCGAAGGTTCGCAATATGCCCCTCTCTATCCTTGGACTTGACAATCATGTCGTCTACATATACCTCAACTTCTTTGTGCATCATGTCATGTAAGAGTGTAGTTGCGGTGCGTTGATATGTAGCTCCAGCGTTGATCAACCCAAACGGCATGACCGTATAGCAATAGGTTCCCCATTGAGTGACAAAGGCGGTCTTATGCATGTCTTCTATGGCCATTTTGATTTGGTTATAGCCCGCATATTCATCCATGAAGGATAGTAATGCGTGGTCTGAAGTATTGTCCACCAATATGTCGATGTGTGGTAGAGGGAAGTCATCTTTAGGACTTGCTTTGTTTAAGTCCCTAAAATCAACACAAACACGGATTCTCCCATCCTTTTTGGGTACAGGTACTATGTTGGCTACCCAGTCAGAATACTCGGAAACTTTGATGAACCCGGCTTTGAATTTCTTATCAACTTCTTCCTTAATCTTGAGAGCCCATTCCGTTCTCATTCGTCGAAGCTTCTGTTTTACAGATTTGAAACCTGGCTTAATCGGGATTCTATGTTTGGCGATATTCCTATCGATCCCTGACATGTCTTTGTAGGACCAAGCGAAAACGTCTTTGAACTCGTTTAGGAGGTCTATGAAATCGGCCCTTTCGGTAGAGCTCAGGGTAGTCCCTATCCTAAGTTCTTGGGGTTCTAGTTCGGTTCCTACATTGATGGGTTCGGTGTCCTCTATTGCTGGTCCCCCTTCCCCTTCCTGTAGTATTTCTTTGGCTATGTAGGGAGGTATTTCGGTTGAGTCTTGGTCATCCTCAGTATCATTGTAAACAGAATTGCACTCAAGATAACACAAAGAGTTAGCAGAACCTGATTTATTCATATTAAAGTTTGAGAAAAGTTGAAACAAAGAAGCCATCTGATCTGTGGTCAGTGGCGGAAAAGGGACAGTGGTTGGGACATTTCCCAAACTACTGTTACTACTCGAGGCTAAACTAGGAGAAACTGTGGGAAATAATCTGTATACTTCCCTTAAAATGAAGGATTATAACGAATTTAATGATGACGATCACAAGTCATAAATTAAAATACATAAACAAAAGTAAAGGATTCAGAATTAACCTTCGGTCCTAGCAAATACGGCCTAAGAACAATATCAAAATAGATATTCTACTATCAGTTGCACCCAAGATGCTCTGAGAAATGCCCTTGATTTTTCTAGAATCGATCCAAAAATTAAAATAATTTTTAGGTTTTCTTTGTGTTTTTCCGATGAGAGAGGAGGAAAAAATGAAAAATGAATTAGGTCAGAAAATCCTCTCCCTCACTCACCTATAAACCGTGTATATGAATGAATTAGGGTAGGCTTTTCTTTTCTATTTTTCTCGGCCCATAACCGAAATAAGGAGTATTCTTTCCTTATTTTTGATTATTCCAAAAATGTATAAAATGTGTTAAATTGTCATCTAGTGAGGATCGAACCCATGACCTCTTGGTTTGTGTACCCTCACTATTACCACTATGACACATTCAATTTGTTGATATTAAATATAACCGATTACATTTAATTACGAATTAACAGATTAATTCGTCCAAGCTAACATTACATACATTTAATTAAATATAACTTATTATATTTAATTTACGAATTCACAGTTAATTCGTCTCAACTAATATTATTTAATCTTCATTAAATAATTGTCTTATCAACACATTGACTAACTGTTTAGTCATATTAGGCATCAATGTGATCATATTTCTATAACCACATCTCTCAAACACATCCTATAGGTGTGACCTTTAGGGACCAGTTGATCACCGCCATCTGTATGATAATAACGTCGAACATTCTAGCAATCCAACCGTTATTAGGTAAACGTTAATCAACTGATTCAATATACGAAGTATACCCTTGTGAACCTGTAAGAGATTTACAAATGTTATCACACTAATTTGTGGAGGACACAAGCTCTAACAGAAACAAAGGGAGTGGGGATGACGACAGGAGGTGACTCCTTAGTGTCCTGCTTTGATGTCCTCACGGTAGACGGGACAGTTCCTCCTCCAATGTCCAGTCTTGTGACAATGGTGGCACTCTATGTCACCACCCTTGCTCTTTGCCTTGCCCTGTGAGCCACTAGTCTCACCAGGCGAACTCTTACTGTTTCCTGGCTTTTTAAACTTTGGCTTACCTACAGCTAGGTCGCCATGAGCCTTGCCCTTACCTTTACCCTTGTTGGAAATCGTGAGAACATCCTGCTTCATGCTCCCACTCAATTTCATATCCTTCTTGGTTTGTACGAGAAGAGAGTGTAGCTCATGACGACTCTTTTTCAAGTCATTCATGTAATAGTTCGCTCTGAAAAGGGCAAAACCATCGTGAAGAGAATGAAGCATTCGGTCAATGACAATGCTCTCACTGATTTTACAATTCAGTGCCTCCAGCTTCTCGACATTCTCAATCATGTGAAGAATGTGTGGGCTAACCGGTTGGCCCTTCTGGAGTTTCGCATCAAAGAAGCGACAGGTATGCTCATATGTAACGATTCTCGGTGCTTTTGATAACTCGTTAGTGAGCGTAGTGAAAATCTTGTTTGCACTTTGGGCAATGAAGTGTCTCTGCAAATTGGTTTCCATTGCAAAGATGAGTACGTTCTTTATCGCACCCGCTTCCATAACGAAATCACTATAAGCGAGTGTCTCGTTGACTCTGCATTGGGGCCTGGGTTGACCGTATTGGCTCGATTAAGTACTTGAGCTTACCGTCGCAATGGCAACATTCCGTAGTGCCGCCTCCCACCCAAAGTTGGACCCATCATTTTTCGTACGTATGAACCGATTCATCTCGGTCCATGAATACTTTCACCAGACGCGCGATCAAGTGTGGCACTAGGCATTGGGATTGCGTTATTTCCACCATTTCGTTTAACAAATGATATGAAAAATAATCGTGTTCTACACTACGAGAAGGAGAATAAAAAAAAATAAGCATGTGCATCATTTATATTTTTAAGTCTAATGAACTACTGTCATAACGCGAAGACTCAAAACATTTATACAATTGACCTCCCTCAAGAATTATATAAATGATCCCAAGACTGAATTCTCTGTAAATTGATAAGCTAACCTTTTAGCTAATTCTACCGTTAGAATTCTTGGTCGATAAATTTCTGTAAATTCTATCTTTAGTCCATCATAATCACGAGAAACTCTTCGGACTATGATGTTGAGGTAAACTAAGTCAACACAACTACTTACCCAACATAGAAGGGGTCATATTATGCCTACCGACGAAGAAGGGATTCATAGTTGTTTGCCCTTATAAAGACTAATCTCAATTTCCGTTTTAGAGGAAGATCCCATCAACTTTATTTTAATTCATTTTAAGTGAACTAATATCTAGCATGCGAGAATGAATAAACTAAGGTGATGGCTTAAAGACAGTGACATATGTATGTCCATGAAAACTAACATACAACCAATATGAGTCAATTTTCATGCATTTTATTAGTAGGTGGTTTGGTTTTAGGCGGAATATGATGCATAAACTAACATGTGAATGAAAAGCAATAAGAATGAAAAACGTAAAAACAGTACTAGTTCTAGTGTGGCCTATCCTATCAAAATGAACAATAAATACAAGTTTGGAATCCTCCTTGGACCCGAGAAGCTTGTCTTGATGTTCCATCTTGATCCATGTAGCGGGAGTGAGCTCCAATCTCCATCTTTACTCTTCTTTTGAAAATTACAATAAATAAAATTTACATAATAAACCTATTTATTACATTCTAATTTCAAAACCCAAAAATTAAAGAAAAATAAAGGAGATTCGAGATCTCATAATTACATTAAAAATTATTTTTCCTTCATTACGAAAACATAATTTGACTAAGGCCACACTAAGTATTACAACTGATTGCAAAAATACGTAAATTAAATTCATTCAATCGATTCATTCAACAAAAATAAAATATAATGCATCAACTAAAATAAATTAAACATACATGACACAATTCCTTAATTATGTTGATTAATTTATCCAAACCACCTATTTGAATCAAATTAAGTGACAATTCCTCAATTAATCACATTATTTTCAATCTTAATCCATATTAAACTTGTAATATGAATTCAATCCGTCAAAATTTTAAACTTCTTTAAAATAATTCGGTATCTTTTAATTGTGAACCGTTTCACAATAACTAATTGGCCAAAATCAAAACAAAAACAAAATCCCTTTTTTTTATTTGGTCTCGGCATAAACAAAGAAAAACAAAACAAGCATGTTTCTTATTTTATACACAGTTTTATCTGTAAAAACCGAAACAAAATTTTTTTTTTATAAAATTATGTCCCCTGTGAATAGTAGCACGTGAACAGTAACAACAAATTTTATTTTTTTTCGGATGCTTTTCCAAAACGGCATAAACAAAACAACCGCGAGAAAACTTTAATCGGTTTTTCTAAAGCAAAAAAAAAACAGCAAATTTTTTTTTTTTTTTTAATCATTCATCCGTGAACGATGATGAAAACAAAAAAAAATTTCACGGTTTTTAAATTGGGACCCTAATGCCTTTTTAATTTCAACTTAGTCTGCATTAAATCAAACATGACGATTCCATTTATGTTTTAACTTAATCTGCATCAAATCAAACATCTACCAATTCTTCATATGATAATTTTAACTGATTAAAACAACATTATGAAAAATAAAAATGGAAATCTCGCATCAAAAAGAACAAACATCAATTTTAAAACATTTTTTTAAATCGGCATTAACAAAACAAAACAGTAGTGTGCCCTAAATTTTTTCGAAAACCCTAAAAGTTTACATACAATTTTTATGAAAATCATCAAAATTAAAATTAAGTGGCCTTTGCTCGATACCACTTGTGGGAAATAATCTGTATACTTCCCTTAAAATGAAGGATTATAACGAATTTAATGATGACGATCACAAGTCATAAATTAAAATACATAAACAAAAGTAAAGGATTCAGAATTAACCTCCGGTCCTAGCAAATACGGCCTAAGAACAATATCAAAATAGATATTCTCCTATCAGTTGCACCCAAGATGCTCTGAGAAATGCCCTTGATTTTGCTGGAATCAATCCAAAAATTAAAATAATTTTTAGGTTTTCTTTGTGTTTTTCCGATGAGAGAGGAGGCAAAAATGAAAAATGAATTAGGTCAGAAAATCCTCTCCCTCACTCACCTATAAATCGTGTATATGAATGAATTAGGGTAGCCTTTTCTTTTCTATTTTTCTCGGCCCATAACCGAAATAAGGAGTATTCTTTTCTTATTTTTGGTTATTCCAAAAATGTATAAAATGTGTTAAATTGTCATCTAGTGAGGATCGAACCCATGACCTCTTGGTTTGTGTACCCTCACTATTATCACTATGACATATTCAACTTGTTGATATTAAATATAACCGATTACATTTAATTACGAATTAACAGATTAATTCGTCCAAGCTAACATTACATACATTTAATTAAATATAACTTATTATATTTAATTTACGAATTCACAGTTAATTCGTCTCAACTAATATTATTTGATCTTCATTAAATAATTGTCTCATCAACACATTGACTAACTGTTTAGTCATATTAGGCATCAATGTGATCATATTTCTATAACCACATCTCTCAAACACATCCTATAGGTGTGACCTTTAGGGACCAGCTGATCACCGCCATCTGTATGATAATAACGTCAAACTTTCTAGCAAGCCAACCGTTATTAGGTAAACGTTAATCAACTGATTAAATATACGAAGTATACCCTTGTGAACCTGTAAGAGATTTACAAATGTTATCACACTAATTTGTGGAGGACATAAGCTCTAACAGAAACAAAGGGAGTGGGGATGACGACAGGAGGTGACTCCTTAGTGACTTCTCTAGACTCCGACTCTCCGACTCCGATTCGAACTCATCGTCTTCTGGTTCTTCTTTGAACATCTCTCCTTCTCCAGTGGTGAGCTTGAAGAGTCTTCCTCGATTGTTGGTCCACTTGATTGATTTTCTCCATCCTTTCTGCTGACTCGCGTTAGTTTCTGTGATTAACGCGGTAGGGTTGAAGTGATCGTCCTGAAGTATCATGGTAATGATCTCATCCTGCGCGGCTCTAACGAATCGATCTTCTCCGAACAATAGACTAACAGCTTGTTCGTCTAAGCAAGGTGCTTGACGGGTTTTGACGGTAGGAACCATTTCCTGAGGGATGAAGTAGCAATCGTGAAAGATCACGATTCCGGCTAGCTTCCTCTCGAGATAATGTCAAGGCTCGGGAAATCCGTGAAAGAGTTCTAGACTACCTTCCTTAACAAAGTACCCATTTAGGGTAGGGAGATAGGGTCGCATTTGGACTCCTACGTACTTACGGTTTTGAACTTGAGCAAGCATCTCGAGAACTTCCTCTTTGGTGGGTTTGTACCCTAGTCCAAGTGGTATCCTCTTTGAGTTGCCTTCCTTGTATGGTGCGAAGGTGTTTCTTCGAATAGGGTTCAAAGGCATTCCAGGGAAGTATCCCTGGGATTTGAGTATATGGTTGACCACCAAGTTGGAGTAGCGATCATAGTATAAGGGTGCCAATTCGCTTTCTATGACACTTATGCTTTGGAAGCCCCCAAGTTCATATACTGGGTCTGCAAGGACTTGATTATTTGATTTCTTTTCGATTATTGCCTTGATGGGTGACGAAGTGATCGTCACCACTTTGCCATTTAGTGGGATCTTGGTCTTCTAATGAAGGGTGGATGTTACCGCTTTGGAAGCGTGAATCCAAGGTCTTCCTAGAAGTATGTTGAATGAGGCTTCAATGTCCACTATTTGGAAGTTAACCTTTCGCTCAATTGGCCCGGTGGCTATGGTTAGGTTAGCAAGTCCTAATACCTTTCGTCGTGTACCGTCAAATGCGCGAACACCTTGATTGGTAGGGGTCCAATCCGACTCTTTCATGCCTAATTTGTATGCCGTTTTGAGGGGTATGACTTTGACCGCAGAGCCATCATCTATCAAGGTCATTGGCACATTCTTCTTTAGACAAATGACAGTGATGTAAAGAGCTAAGTTGTGACTAGCGCCAAAAGATGGCAAATCTTCGTCTGAGAAAGTAATGGGATTACTTAGCTTCGGTGATTCTTGGAAGACCAAGTTGACTACATCTTCGGGTGTCGAGTTATGTGCTACATTTAGCTTGGCCAAAGCTTGCATTAAAGCTTGGCGATGTGGGAATGAGCTTGCTACTAATTGCCAGACTGAAAGATCAGCCTTTGTCTTCTGTAATTGCTTGAGCAAATGGTCAGTGGAGTCATCTTCGTTATCATTTGGTGTGACAACGTTGGTCGGACCATTTTGAGTACTGTTTTGATATGGACGCCCCGAACGCGTTAGGTGGTCCACATCTTGGTCTTCACCATTTTGGACTATTTCCTTGACTAGGGAGTTTTCAATGAGGTACTCGTCCTCATCATCATCGGCCCATACTCCATTGATCGTAGCTAGTTCCCTCATTTTCATGATTTCATCTTCTAGTCGTATGATTTGGTCGACTAATTTATCAACCACGGCGACTATTTCTTGCATAGTAACGTTTTGAGAGAAGATTAGTGGCACATGCTCCTTGGGTGTTGCGTTGGGATCATGTAAAGTTGTCACCACATTTTCTAATTCCCAAACTTGTCTATCCACACTCCTTGCCCATGTGATAAAGTCGGAAATGTTAGGGGAGATAGTAGAGTAGAACCCCTCACTCTCGATTGCATGGATCTCATCTTCAATTGGAGAAATGAGGTGTGAACAATCTAAGGTAGATTCGTCACTTGTAATCACTAGAACTCCAAGAGGATTCTGAGTGTTGTTGGGTTTACCTCCCGGCGGTATTGGTAGTCGACCATCTTCAATCATGTCTTGAAGCACATTTTTCAATTTGTAGCATTTTTCTGTGTCATGCCCCTTGCCCCTATGGTACTCACAGTACGAGTTTTCGTCCCAGAATTTGGATTTCTTTTTGGGTTCGGGAGTAGGTCCAATGGGTTGGAGTTTGCCTTGTTTCATTAACCTTTTTAGAGCGTTGGAGTAAGTGTCCCCAAGATTTGTGAATTTCCTTGGTGGGGTACTTTTCTTGTATGGCTCGAGAAGGTTAACTTCATCAGTCTTGCTAGTGGAGCCGTATGAACGACTAGTTGAGCCTTGGTATCCTCGACCTACCGTTTTGGAAAAGAGCCCTTTACGGATGTCATCTTCAATCCTTGTCCCTAGTACGGTTAAGTCCTTGAAAGTCTTGATGTTTTGGTATCTCAAATGATTGGCATAGATGGGTTTGAGATTATCCACGAACTTCTCCACAAGGGTAGCCTCATCCCATGCGTTCAACTAGTTGGGTACTAGTCTTCCTCCACCTACTTAGGAAGTCGGTGAATCCTTCTTTGTCATTTTGGGTAAGAACCTCTAGAGTGCGCATGTTAACTTGGATCTCAGCATTATTCGCGTATTGCTTAGCAAATTCGATCGCGGCATCTTCCCAAGTAGCGATCTTCTTGTGTTCTAAAGAGTAGAACCATTGTTTTGGGATGGTGTCAAGAGATGAAGGAAAGATCCTTAAGAACATCTCGGTTTTGATGCCTTTGATAGACATGTAATCCTTGAAGGCACGGATGTGGTTCAAAGGGTTTTCGTGCCCCTTGAATTTAGGGATATCCGTCATATTGAAGTTGGTTAGCAATTTGGAGTTGACGGCCTCATACTTGCGATTATTCTCCCTATAAATGTCATCCCCTTTAAGGTACATCAATTGCTCCTCTAAGTATTGGAGTCTTTTCTCAGCTACAGTTAGTCCCATGGGAGGATTTTCGTCCTTGGATTCACTTGCTAAGTCACCTACTACTTCACTTTCGTGAGGAGGCAGTCTTCCCTCCACGGCGTAGATCCGACCCTCGATGGTGTCAAGGCGATCATACACTTGGTCTTGAGTAACTTGGATTTGGGCTAGCGCGACTAGGATTCGATCATTACCATCTTAAAGTTGGTTGAGGTTCGTGTCGCTGGTTCCAGGCATCTTGAAAACTGGATAAGAGATCGATGACGAATCAAAACACGATCGACCATTCTAACACACTTGCTAAAAGAAGAAATGTTTTGACTCGTGAAGTGGGTGTGTGCCACTTGTGTTGAGTGAGCTTTGAAGAAAGGACAAAGTTTTGGAAAATGTGTATCCTAGTCAACTATAGTGTAGTCATAGGAGTGGACTCAAAGTGAGGTTGTGAAATGGGCTTGTGGCCCGAATTTTGACTCGACAAACGGACAGAGTTTTGACTAGGTTTTACGCTAATCGAATGGCCTTTTTCGAAATTTTGATTAAAAAAAGGGTTTTGATTTTTGCAAAAATCGTCATGGTTTCGTTTAGAAATGGTGATCATGTAAGGTACAAATATTTATACAAGCATTATAACGGGATGCTGAGTGCTTTTAAAAGGGTTTTGGTTTAAAGGGTGGGTTGCCATACCGAACCATCAAACCCGAAGTCTGTGGAGAGGCTCGTACCAAACAAGAGTAAGGCCGATTCCTAGTCCATTTCCTCAAGTAGTGAAGGCCCTTGATACAAACAAGAGTAAGCATCATGGTATGGATGACGTCAATCGCTATCCATCCTTAGGCCAAATAAGAATTAGGACCGTTTAGACGGGACGATTGGTCGAATGGGTTGGGTTGGGCCTAGGAAGGCCGAATGAAACGGTCTAGGAAGACCGAGTTATGAAAACCGACAATTGTCTTGTACAAATTATTCCCTAACCTTGTTCAAGTTTCACTCTTTTGGCTACACGTAAGTGTATTATCCCCAGCAGAGTCGCCAAACTGTGGACAGCGGGGGCCCACGGGAGCGCTTGGAAGGAAGAGAACAAGCGTTTGCATTTTGTTGGAGTCGCCACCAATTCTTATGGGAAATTGGAACCGTTCGAATACCTCGTGTCATGTCAAGACACAAAGTAGAGACATGAACACTAAGAAATCGTTACCCTTAGCATTCTATGTCTAGAATGACTCTCGTGGATGCCAATGAACACGGATGCTCACAGAGATCTGGAGTAAGGGGTGAGGGTACGTATTAGGAAGCTCTTTTGATCGAGCACCTAATCCCGCTGCCTCGATAGCGGCCTCTACTAATGATTAGGGAAATTGTCTATACTCGATATATTGTCGATTAAATGCATGCAATGCAACATCCAAGTTTTAATCCTAGCATGTGAATTTAGACTAAGTCGGTTAACAATTAGTTTAGCATACAATTAGGTCGAAGTAGGATTTAATGCTCAATTACATGTGAAAACATACAATGGATACGAAATACAATGATAAAATTACAATAATGAAAATTATAATAATTACATCGGGTTTAATGATTTATGTCGAAAATACCTTTAAAACGGATGATTTGAGGAAAAGGATAGAAGGAAGAAATAACGAACAAATCAGAAGGTGATAATACGGTTAATAGTCCATTATACGTAAGCTAATTAAACTAGGTCAAGCAACAACGGAGTTTATAGACAGAACTCAACCTGGAACAGGCGCAGCAGGACTGCGCCCTTTGGAAGAGGCGCAGCAGTTGCTGCGTCTGTTCCAAAGGTGAGTTTTGGCTGTGAAGCCGGAACTACAAATCGTTAATGTTAATTGATGATTTTAAGGATTGATTAACACATTTACTCGGATGAAAGTGATTATCAGGTTATTTACATATAATTAATGGTCATAAAAGCAATAAAACATAGATGAGACGGAATTAAACGAATTAATTACATGGATGAAAGACTGATTAGTGACATGGGTGAACAAAATAGGCTAACCATGATGAATTAATGACAAATTAATGACGAATATCACAAAAGACAGATGAAAATATATCAAAGATCGAATTCCAGAAACCCGATATGAACAAATCGAATTCCTACAATCCGGATTGAATTTAATGACGAAAACCCGCAAATATGAGATTATAAGGGATTTAAGTCGAATTTAACGATGAATTAAACACTAATGAATGATAAATAATATACAGATGAAATTATTAGACTATTGTATCGAAGAATTAAAGAAAACAAACGAAAACAAACAAATATTGACGAATTACAGAGGACGAAGGAAGAAGAAAGGAAGCAGGAACTGCGGCAGCCTCACGAAGAGGCGCAGCAGTTGCTGCGTCCTTTCTCGACGGTTTGTCTTCTGGAAATCCGTAAAAAGAGGTTTTAAAGCATGGTTTTAGAAATCAGTTTCAAGAGGTGTTTTCGACATAAACCTTACATTAGTGACGATACAAAAGTAAAGAACAATAAATAAAAGAAGGATTTACACCCTCAGACTTACATGTTTGACGAAACGAGAAGGACTAAGTTATCGATTAGCGATGCTCGACTCGAACTATAATGCAAATATGAAAGTGCCCTCGTAAGAGGAAAACGATTAGATTAATGAAGTTGATTGATTGTGGAGTTGGTCAAATTGGTCGGTCATGCAAACGAGGCTGGTACTCAGAAGGATCCGAGCTTACGTGGTCGAAAGTTCAAGCACGTAGACGCCAAAAAGTAAGAACAAAGGTCTAGAATGCAAAGGGAGAAGCGAAGGGCGGACACTCGCGTGAGAAATATAAGGAGCGAAGGGTCCTATTTATACTAATCACGTGAAGGAATTAGGGTTTCGGAGAGACTTTGGAAGTGAATCTCGGAAAGATATAAAAAAGATACGAAAATTACGCAGAAAAAGACCTGGGAAGAGGCGCAGCAGCCACTGCGTCTCTTGGAAGAGGCGCACTCTGCGCGTCTGTTCCCAAGTGGTTTCCTCCTGCGGAAGAAAGATTTCCGTGTTTAAGTTATGGTAGGACGGAATATTTTGGTTTTCCTTAATATTTTGTATGAATATTACGGGAAATTGTTTACCAAAGATTAAAAGATTGTAAAATATTTATAAAATATGGAATAGAAATATCCGGAACATTCCAGAACATTCTGACTCGGGATTTAACGGTTATCAGAAAATGAAGACGGTTTTAGGCCCGGACTGCAAATGTACTCTAATTAATGTCAAAACGACCGTATCGGCACGTAGACGACAACTAAGAGGTAGAAATTAATGTTTGAGAAATCGTTTGACGATAAACTTACGAACTGTCACAAATCGTTCCGCGTACCAAGCATGCGGCCCAATCATCACCGGGTGGTTTGCAAGAGGTGCAGAAATGAGGTATCTACAGATTCCTATGGGACTAGTCCACAATCTATGATACAGTTTATTTTTAGAAAGAGCTTCTTTGTCGTTAGCAATTGTGGTTTAGCGGAGACTCGTGTTACAATCGAATGATATCGCATATGAGTAGGAGTAATGAAATTGAACAACATTAAAAACAATGAAATAGTGGAAAAATTAAACATTCGTCGTTATATGTAAAACTTTTTAGCATGTTCTAGCATTTATATAATGACCTCCCCCCAATTATATAAATGATTCCAAGTCCCAAAAATTCATATTAAATCTTGGATGTGAGCCTACGGGCCCTCTACACCTCTTGCTAATATAATCTTGGTGGGTTAACCCTTTTAACCGATTCTACAATTAGAACTCTCGGTCGATGAATTTACGTTAAGTTCATCTTTAGCCCGAACTTATTGGGACAATGGTCCCTCTAATACTTTCATTGAGATCAACAAAATTTCGAAGTATAATAACTATTTATTACACCAACGTCAAATGAAGTACCCCGGAAAATCGTATTGTACCTCTTATGGAATTGAGATTCATGGGTTCCTACTATTTGGTAATGCTATGTCTCAATCTTAATAACGTGAAAGGTCGAGTCAATTTATTATCTATCAATTTAAGTGAACTAAATTTTCGAACTAACGATAATTATAATTGACACGGTCGATTACTCGATATGATATGCATGTGTTGTTTATGGCGATTTGGCAATGCATGCAACATATAATGAAAAATGCGAAGCAATAAATAAATTTCCTTGTATGGTCTTCCTAAAATAGAAAATCAAATAATCTATTACATATTCGAAAACCAGCTCCTTTGGTCCCTTGAACTTCATGTGACACGCCTCCCAAGGAAAACACTGTCTTGACCGGAACTCCTTTTCGAATGGCTCCATCTTTAGGAAACTCTGAAATTACAAAATAATAATAAAAATACATGGCTATTCCTATTATACATTTGTAATAAAAATTTAAATCTATTAAATTACAAAACGGTGATGCGAAATCACATTAAAATTACAACCAAATCGATATTCCCTTTCATTACGGGTAATACTGATTAAAACTAAGGCCATACTAAGATAAAATTACATAATTCAAAATTATATAAATAAAATATGACATTCAACAATGAAATATGCAGCATTATTATATGAACTAACATGCCAAATTAATGTGCCAAATCGCCCTATTTAAACCTTATATCGTATATAATCCGGTTTTATGGAAATACGTGATAATAACTTATTAAAATTACCAATTAATATTTAAATCAAATTTAAGCCCAAGTTAATTATCCCAACTCTCTTAGGACTCAAAAATTAGTCATCACTCCATTTTTGACTATAATTCAACTTGGTTTTGTATTACTGCTTATTAATCTTCTTTTAACCATAACAATTATGAAATAATTCCCAATAAATCATACTTCCTCCGTTCTAAAATAATTGACGTTTTCAATTTACGAGGTGAGCCTTTGAATTCAATTTATACAAAAATATACTGGTCGGAAAATTATAAAAATTACACCATAAAATTCTTTACGAATAGAGCTTTAATATGAGTATACATTTCAACATATTTAGTCATATATTATGAGAGATATTGAAGAGAGAAGTGAGTGTCTCGAAAAGTGAGAATGACAATTTAAAAAAACAGAGGGAGTAAAAATTTGGAAAAATTTGAAATCACAATTTTGTAAATACAGGAATATTACCAAGATTCCAAAAACTCAATAAAATGTGCCCACAAAATATTTATAATTTATTTCATTAATAAACCGTATAAAACATAACTTTTAACATTTAATTCCAAATTAAACATAAAAGTTATGGAAAAATCAAAATCAAAATTTTGAACATTCTTAAAAAAATTCCAAAACCTGGAAATGGCAAAATTTAAACCAAACTTTCGAATTTATTTTTGTGACTAATAAAGATGCCCTTTTATCGATTTTATCACATAAAAATCAATAAACATATCAAATCAATCAAAATTAATCATGCAACTTTAGATCTTATGTTCATATCAAATATACAACATTAGGGAAAAATTTCATGCCATAAAATTTATTTTAGCTATTTTTGCTAAAAATAGTCACTATTTATATCATTTTAAACATTAAAAATTATAAATCATGCATAATAAATCACATTTATCTAAGATTTTACATACAATCTGTAAAATATGAATTTGACATCATATTAAAATTTCATGGCATGTTTCAAAGTTTAACTATTTTTAGTCATTTAACCTTCATTTATACCATTTTTATAACATAAAAATCATAAATCATGAAATATTAATCACATTAATACTAACTTTTACATACAATACAAAAAATATTCATGTGAGATCATACTAAAAAATCACGGCCAGTAGTGAAGTTGTAATATTTTTAGTAAATAAAAGTTCATTTTACTCAATAAAATGTAATTATTTCACTAAAAATCATTAAAATAAGCAATAATCATCCATAAATCATCAAAATGATCTAAATATGTTTTAGAACCAGAATATATTACATGAAAAATAATTTCTTGGCTTTATCACATAAATCACAAAATAACTAGTTTTAATTAAGTCACATTTAACTTGGAAAAACCAAATCGATTATGCATGCAACACCAAAGCTCTTGATGCCAATTGTAAGGTTCATATACCCATATTAGACTCATCTAATCATTTTATAAATTACTAATAATTTATATTTATGTGGATCTAGTTGCATGCATAACAAAATAAAAGAGATGAAGAAGAAAACAATGTTCCTTACATTGTTAAATGTTTCGAAATGGGCACAAGTAAGGTCTCCTACCTTCACTTGTTCTTGAGCTTAATATGTTAGGATGATTTTCAAAATCTTCAAGTTCCAAATGTAGGAACAATCCAATCAGTTGCACCCAAGACATTCCCATAACACTAATTCATATATTAACTAGGTATTATGAATTAGTAACCTTAAATTTGGATCTAATATTATTTTCATTACTACTATAGTATTTTTAGAGATTTTATTAGATCTTAAACAAAAATTATCCATAAAACAATTTTATGAGAGAAGATAAGAGAGAAGCATAAGAGTTTTTTTTTTAACAATTGAAAAATGAGAACCAATCTCATGTAATAGGGAAGGGGGAGTGCCGATTTGATCTCTTAGAAAGGCAAGCCTACTCTTGATTTTTGTCTTATAAAAAATAATAGGTTAGGGTTTAGGTGTGTAAGAGTGATGATTATGTTTATCCCATAAAATAATCAACTTCACAAAGCCCTAACACACTACCCATAAAAACCGGTTCACCCACCATAAAATGGACTCCATTTTATCTTTGTAATTTGTCATTTGTAATATGTAGTGACATGTGACATGTAACATGTCATTAGGCATAATAATGCATATTTAACAAATTAAATATCATTTTATATATTAAAAAAAATTACATTTAACAAATTAACAAGTAATTCACAATTACATGTTGTGGACAGCGGGCCGCCCACGGGGGCGCTTGGTGAGAACGAAACAAGCGTTTGCATTTTGTATGGAGTCGCCACCAATTTTTATGGGAAATTGGAACCGTTCGAATACCTCGTGTCATGTCAAGACACAAAGTAGTGACATGAACACTAAGCAATCGTTACCCTTAGCATTCTATGTCTAGAATGACTCTCGTGGATGCCAATGAACACGGGTGTTCACAGATATCTGGAGTAAGGGGTGAGGGTACGTATTAGGAAGCTCTTTTGATCGAACACCTAATCCCGCCCGCCTCGATAGCGGCCTCTACTAATGATTAGGGAAGTTGTCTATACTTGATATATCGTCGGCTATATGCATGCAATGCAACATCCAAGTTTTAATCCTAGCATGTGAGAATTAATACTGAGTCGGTTGACAATTAATTAGCAAACAATTGGGTCGAAGTAGGATTTAAGGTTGATTTACATGTGGAAACATACAAAAAATAAAAGAAATATAATGATTATGAATTACAATAATGAAAATTACAATGATTACAATGGGATAGGCGATTTATGTCGAAAATACCTTTAAAACGGATAATTTGAGAAAAAGGGATAAAAGAATAAAATAAGTAAACGAACAGGAATTAGCGTGATATTACGGGTAATAGTTAGTTAATACGTAAACTAATTAAACTATGTCAAGGCAGAAACGGAGTTCAGGGACGAAACTCGGCCGAGAATAATAGCAAGAGAGTGCGTCCTTTGAATAAGCGCGTGACGACGCGTCGTTTCCTTCTTTCGATTGGCCGGCGTCGTGGAAGCCGTATTTGCAAGCCGTTAATGTCGATTGGTGATTTTAATGGTTAATTTAATTATTTACTCGGACGAAAGTGATTAGCATGTTATTTAACATATGAATGGGTCGTGAAAATAGTAAAACATGAATGAGACGGATGCAAACGGATTAATTACATGATGCAATAATTATAGAAGTGAAAAATATTAATGAGTCCTCTATTGAAATCAATTAACTAGCATTAGATACGATGGATTAATGACGAATATGCGATAAACATGACAAAAGACGGATTAAACTATATCAAGGACGAATTCCAGAAACCCAATATGAACGAATTGAATCTCTACAACGCGGAATTGAATTATAATGACGAAAACCCGCAAATATGAATTATAAGGGATTTAAGTCGGATTTATGACAAATTAAACATGGGAATGACGGTGAATAATATACACATGTGATTTTTATGTTATCATGACGAAGAATTAACAAGCGAACAAGCAAAAGAAGGATTTTGAACACGAATTACAGAGGACAAACGAAGAAGAAAGGAAGCAGGAACTGCAGCAGCCTCACGAAGAGGCGCGGCGGAATCGCGCTCCTTCAAGTAGCGCGGCGATTCTTTGCGTCCTTTCTCGACGGTTATCTACTGGAAATCCGCAAAAACAGGTTTTAAAGCATGGTTTTAGAAATCGGTTTTAATGGTATTTTCGACACAAACCTTACAATTGATGAGACGAAAAGTAAAATACAATAAATAAATAAGGATTATACACCCTCAGACTTACATGTTGACGAAACGAGAAGGACTAAGATATCGATTAGTGAATGCTCGACGCGAATGCAAAAAGAGTGCCCTCGTAAGAGGAAAATGATTGATTAATTAAGTTGATTGAGTGTAGTTGGTCAAATTGGTCGGTCATGCAACGGAGAGGCTGGTACCCGGAAAGATCCGAGCTTACGTGGTCGAAAGTTCAAGCACGTAGGCGCCAATAAGTAAGAACAAAGTCTAGAATGCAAAGGGAGAAGAGAAGGGCGGACAAGGCGAAAGTCAAAGTATAGCCATCAGGTCAATCGAAGATTACAACCTGACGACTATGGCGACGCGAGGCGGCTCAAGGGGTCCGAACCAAGGACCTGTCGTCGGGAACATTTTAGAGTCTGTCGACTATCGGGGAGGGTCGTTTAAAGTCCATTAGACTACGTAAGGAGGCTCGCCAGCCATAAGAAGAGACCATACCTGAGACTTCTTCCTCGAGATGCTTTCGGAGTTGCGTAGGAGCTAAGGTTGAGCATGGGAGCTAAGGGTAAGACCTAAAGGGTGTATAAGGATTGTGCTAGGGTGTGGGACCCTAAAGGAAAGCATTGACGGGAAGGAGGCCTAAAGTAAGTTCAACTTAAAGGGTAAACCGGAGGTTGGGTATAGGAACTCTATCGGTTTGAGGAACTTGAAGGCTTATGAACCTAAAAAGGATTGGGATCCTATAGTTAAAAAGTCCTAATTTCGGGTTTACGAACCTAAGAAAGAAGGCTTTGGGTTTGGGAACTTCTGGAGAACGACACCCTCGTCGCACTCTGCGGGAAACACGAAATATTGAGAGTAGCAGGACACGGCTGGGAACTGCTGGAGGAAAAAGTTTGGATAATCTTTGGTTAATATTGCAAGTAGCAGGACACGGCTGGGAACTGCTGGGATGAAATTGTTTGGATAAATGTTAATCCTCGCGTCTTGAGAGAGACAGTGCGTCCGCTTACTCTCGCTGGAGACATAGTTGGGATTATTCTTCTTGTCATGAGAGGGAAAGTATATCCGCTTACTCTCGCTTGAGACATAATGAACGTGTGTCGAAATTTTGTAAATAATTAAATGCTCGTTGCGACAAGCAAAATGAGTCTTGGAAGGAATAAATAGTCTGCTGCTGGCTTGGAAATGCGAGCCGGAACGAAAAATCGTCGAACGGACCGAAAGAGTAAAATAGCATCTGGGAAGAGGCGCACCAAAGATGGGCCCACAAATAACGAACTTATAACGAATTTTTGAAAATTCATATGGAGGGAACAAGAGGAAGAGGCGCAGCAAGAGCTGCGTCTCTTGGAAGAGGCGCAGCGCCTGCTGCGTCTTTTCCCCAATTTGGCTTTCCTGCGTAAAAACGCGAAAATCAGAGGGATTGTTTCATTTGCATTCGAAACACAAATCACTCGTTTCTCTCTCAAATCTTCACCCTTTCCGCCGAGGTTTGATTCAAAAGCTTGCTTTAAACATGACTAATCGAGGTATGTGTCTTAATCTTGCATTAATCTTCTACATTTTTTGAATTTTGAGCCGCGAACTTTAGGGTTTTCGACCCTTTTGATCGAAAATTTGGGGCTTTTCCCCCAAATGGATTTTCCTTGTCAAATTGATGTTAGAAATGGATAGTAGGTGATGTTAGGAACATAACCATGTATTTGTTTTGAATTTTCATCAAGTTTTGAGCCTTTGAGTGAAATTTTGAGACGGTTTTACAGCTGAACCGTAAATTGCTTCGAAAATATCCTTAGGACTGTTCATTTGTGACGAAATTTGATATTTGGGATCCTTGGGTGATGGGTAAACTTTTTACCATCTCGGAATTTTGGTTTGTGACAACTTTTTTAGGACACCTTTCTAGGGCATAATCGCCGTTTCAACGAAATGCTGCCGAATTTTCGACTTGAACCCGAAACTAGGCTTCGAATTAGACTTGACTTGAGCCAATTTATCACATGAGTGATCGGGTTGGTGGGAATATGGCCAAGGATGGCAAGGGAAGAGCAATTTCAGGGCTATGAAAGCCCGAAAACTCCTTAACAAAGGCTCGTCGTCATGTGACGCGGCCTGAATTTGCTTTAACGTTGCAGGTGATGAGGCTTCTACCTCTAGGAGAGCCCTCATGGAGATAGACGTCGCTACTGTTGAGGAGGCTCTAGAGCAGGCCTTCACCGCTGCGGTGATGGCTGCTGAGTTTCACGAGGAGGAGGCCGTCGAGGAGGAGGAGGTCCCGAGACGAGCCAACGTCGGGCGAGGAGGTCGTCAGCTGAGGGGAGCTCCTGCGCGGGCTGAGACCTGGGAGAGTAGGCACCTCGTGTGGGCTGCAGAGGGTCACCTGTCCTCAGGACGGTGAAGAGTTTGGTAAATAGGAATTCACTACTCACTACTCATCCTCTTTCATTCTTTTCGTCCAAATTTCTTTCAAATTTCATTCAAAACTAAAGATAGCTTTGTTTCAAATCATAATAGGAGGCCGGGAAAATCAGTTCGTTCTCGGGGTACACGACGGCGATGGAGCACTACGAGCGGCTGTCGGCGGAGGAGAGGGCCATGATCGAGCGTGGAGCGTTCGGTCCTGTGGTTCAGGTCTGGAGGGATATCGTGAAGAGGAAGTTGCGGGCTAACCTTAGCCTGGTCCGCGCTTTCTTGGACCGATTCTGGGATACGACTTCCACGTTTCACATGCCTTTTGGTGAGGTGGGAGTCACTTTGGAGGTTTACGGCATGATTTACGTGTCCGTGTGCGGGGCCGAGGAGATGGTGTGGCGGAGACCGCCATGAGGGCGGACTCGGCGAGGCGAGGAGGTTGATTGGTGGAACTTGTCGCCGAAGGCTCTTACGATCTTGGGTTTGGTACCCGTTCTTACGTTCGAGACTACTTTGCGGGAAGACCCCGGCGGGACGATTGACGGGAGGGAGATGGCTCCTCCTCCTGTCTGGTGAGCGAGAGGGCTCGTCGTGGCTTTGGTGGTTCCTGTCTTCTATTTACATCGGAGACAAGGGCGAGAGGCTGTCGACGAAGCTTCTTCCCTTCCTTTCTAACCTGAGTTCCCTAGGGCGCTGGGACTGAGTCACTGCTGGTTTCGCGGTCCTCATCCGCTTCATGAGGGCCATGGTTCGTCCGGAGTTGATGGAGAAGGGGACTTCTCCAGTCTTTGTCGGACTGGACTCTTGTTGGAGGTATGAACCTTCCTTTAGACCAAAGTAAATTCCTTTCTTTATCAAATCACGAAAGATCGTCATTGATTATTCTGCTTTATAGGCGTGGGTGTACTCTTACTTCCCGAGTCTCGCGCCCAAGAGGACGGAGCCGCTGGAGAGGGCCTATCCTGTGGTGAGGGATTGGGTGATGTGTCGGACGAAGAGCAAGCGTTCTTCTCACAACGTCTACCGGCGGGATGTGAACGCTCTTCAGCTGAGCAGCGTGAGTATCCCATTTGTATTCATTTATACTTCTTATGCTTTGCTTTTACTTGATCATAGGAATGATCTTTGCCTTACCTTGTCACAGTGGGTGCCCAGACCTTGGGCGGAGTACGCTGGAGCGCCTCCTTTCGTGGCTGAGGTCCTTCGACCTAGGAGCCCGAGTCGACTGCTGTTGAGGACGTCGATGGGTCATGTGTGGTACTTGGGCGAGCGTTTGGCTCGTCAGTGCTCTCGGGACGCGTTGACGGTTCCCGTCGATCCTCCCAGGACGATGTTTAGGGAGCCTTCTGAGGCTGAGAGGTTCGGGATGCCGAGATCGCTGCTCTTGTGGCGAGAGTTGCCGAGTTAGAGGGCGCCCAGCAGTAGTTTTGTTTAGTTCTATAGACTTGTACATTTGGACGTCTGATTTTGAACTTTTTGGACTTTGTTTGGGGCGCAAGCCCCCAGTTTGCATGGACTTATGGACTTTGTTCGGGGCTCAAGCGCCCAGTTTGCTTGTACATTTGCTCTGTTTGGTGTATATACGACGGCCCGAGTGCCTTTGCTGCTGGGTTGTGTTGATTGTATCTGCAGGTTAGTTCTTTAACAGGTTTGGTAGACAACGGTTTACGCCGTCATGCTGCCTAAATTTACATAGAAATCACGCAAAACATACATTTTTATATACACATGGCCTTAATTAGCGCAAAATGAGACTCAAAAGAACACAAAATGTAAAAAATTTGCCGGAAATGACCGGACGGTAGGGAGGGTTACCCCCTAAAAAAAAGAAAAAAGAGAAATCTATAAGTTAGAAAATGTAGAAATGAAATGGTGAAATTCGTTAAAAATGAAAACAGACGAAAATTATGAATGAAAATTATTTCCTAAAAAAAATGAAAATGAAAATTATTTCCTAAAAAAAGAAATGAATTAAATGTGATGAAATGGCGAAGGTGTCGATGTCGCCTCGAAATGCGTGCCCGCGAATTTAGGAAACCTGAAACATGGTAATCTTCCCATATTTACCAAAATCAAACCCCGTAGGAATAGGAAATCATTCGTTATAGAATTAGGAAAGATCCAACGCGGAAATCACAGAAGTGAGACTGGGGAAGAGGCGCAGCATGAGCTGCGTCCCTTTGAAGAGGCGCGAAAGGGCGCTGCGCTTTGTTCCCAAGCTGGTCCGTTCTGGCGGATTTTTGGAAACAGCAATTAGTATAAATAGAAGCGTCGACGGAGCTTTAATTCACATAAATCTTTCGTCTCTTCTTCGTCTATTCACATAAAACTCCCAAAAATAAATCTTCAAGAGAAAAAATTGTCATCATGAATACTTTGGAGATCCGCTTGAAGGAATGGACCAATGAATTTTCAAATATGGAGAAGCATGACATGGGTGCTTATAATCTTGGGTCTTTGTTGAGCTTGAAACTCATTAAGGTTGTAAAACCGTTCTTGGATGCTTGCCTTGACTATTGGGACCCGAATTATCATGTTTTCGCATTCCCAGGAGGTGACATTTGCCCATTTCCTGAAGAAATTGCTGCTATTGGTGGGTGGGACCCCGAACATTTACCTGCCATTCCTTCCACTTCACAAGGGTATAAGAGCAAATTCAGAGACTTGCTTGGACTGACTAGACTCGAGGTGGACCGTCTAGTTACCCCGAAAGGTGTGAGAATGTTGGACTTTGTAGACCGATTCATCAACAGGGCCGACCCTACTGTTTCTCATGTTGCTAGGAGGAGGGCATTTGGCTTTTGTTTGTTGCACGTGTATGTCTTCCAAGGACACGTTGATGAATACTTGAGGGGTGATCCCCGTCTTTTGGGCCTTATTGAGCAAATGGAGCTGCGCAGGAGCCCAGCTTGCTTATGCTTAGGGGAGATTATTTTGGGTTTGGATAATAGGAAATCCAACCGCGATTTGCCGTTCTTGGGGAGTCCCGTCATTTTGCAGGTAAAAGACATCTTCCTTTTTTTTTCGTTTTTTTTTTCGTTGGTTTTTTTTTTTTTCGTTCGTTTTTGATGTCTAATACCTGCTTTTGGTAGGTTTGGCTTATGGAACGGCTCCGATTGATCGAGCCCCCAGTTCATGCACTTTCCTATCATTCCCGTTCGATTGCGATGAGGACGCGGTTGTACATGGTGGACTTCACTCGGGTCTGTGATTATTGGAAGAATAAGCTGAAGAGTGATGATGGCCCGTTGACTAGGTGGGTTGTACCGTGGTGGGACCTCAAGTCTGTCACTGGAGTATCTTCTTTGGATCCCACTAGGTCCGTGCGCATTCCTGGATTGGAGTTTATGGTACGCATCTTTCCGGAAAGACTGATGAGGCAAGTTGGGCTGAAGCAGACGATCCCTAGGCTTGATACCGTTCCGCAGACTGCTATGGCACTTACTACAGAAAGTCGAAGAGAGTGGGCTATTAAATGGGCCCAGAGAAACATGTGGTTCTTGAGCTTCTCCGCCAATGCTTTGTGGGTGTCGGATTCCTATCTGAGGTGGAGGAAGGCTGCAACTCCGGAAAAGCGCGAGAGACTGAGGAAACACGAGCCCGTTGACTACAAGGTGCGCGAGGGAGAGAAAGAGAAGGAGAAGCATCTGACAGAGGGAGAAGAAGAAGCCGGGTTTCAAGTCATTCATCCTTCGAAGAAATCAAAGACTACTCCTGTCGCAGAGATGGTGGTTGGCAAGAATGGAAGAGTCAGGCCTCGAGAAAGACCGTTGGTGATTAGGTCTGAAGTGGTGCAAGAGCGCCCAGCTCGAGGTCGTGACAAGAAATATGACAAGAATGACAAGGGCAAGGGGAAGATGGAGGAATAGCCCAAGTCTCTTTATTATTATTTGATTATTATTATTATTGTCGTAATAAAAAGGAGGGATTTTTAGAATCCTAGCCTATTCTATTTTTATTATTTGTCGTACTATTATTATTTAGGAAATGAATGAAATAAAAAAGTTAAATGGTTATGAAACCGTTGGGATTTTCTACTTATTATTCTTGTCGAATTTCAAATGCAATGCAAATGTCCTTCTATTTACATTTTAGATATAATGGGTTGAATCCCGTGAAGGATTGCCTACGTATTCACTTAGAAAGCGAAATCAAACCCTTGCGCGTAATTCGAGTAAATGTAAAAGAACAATTGTTCGAAGCAAGAGCTTGTAATGAACATAGAAAATAAGCATGAGCTTTTGCTTACTCTGGAGGTGCGAATTTAGTTTATTTGATGATATGAGGATGACAATTTCGTCAAAATGCAAGAGCACAGTGACATTTAACTTATTTCAGCTTGGCCAGGGGCCGTTTATTTAGTGCCACAAGAGCGACACATGGGTTTACGCGAGGCGCGTTTTTGTTCCTATTCTAGGCATAGTACCCTTTCAGTTGGTCAAGGTTTGTGGGGTTTGAAAACTCATTCCCATCTAGGTCTGTGATTCTAACCGCACCCCCTGGGAGTATGGATTTGACTAGAAATGGTCCGGCCCAATTAGGTTTGAATTTTCCCCTTGGGTCGACAGGTAAAAGAGCTCTAACCGATTTGAGTACTAAGTCTCCTTCTTTGATGTTTCTTGGCCTAACCCTTTTGTTGAAAGCTCGTTTGATACGTGCTTGATATGTTTGGACATTATGTAAGGCACGTAGCCTACGTTCATCCAGGAGGATGAGTTCTTCATACCTATCCCTCTTCCAATCGGCCTCCGGGATTCGGCTTTCCAGTAGAATACGCAGGGATGGTATTTCTAGCTCGATTGGTTGTACGGCTTCCATGCCGTAGGTCAAATAGAAAGGAGTAGCCCCAGTGGGCGTCCTGACGGATGTACGATACCCCCATAAGGCAAAGGGTGTTTTGCTTGGCCAATCTCTGTAGTTGTCGATCATTTTCTTGAGAATTGTGACAACATTTTTGTTTGCCGCCTCTACCGCGCCGTTAGTCTGTGGTCTATAGGGCGAAGAGTGGTGATGCTTAATCTTGTATTTGGCTAGCAATTGCTCGGTTTCAGCTTGGAAGTGTGACCCATTATCGCTAATGATCTCATGTGGGCAACCATATCGACAGATGATGTTGTTTTGTATGAACTTTGCCACATTTTTAGCCGTAAGACCAGTGTAGGAAGCCGCTTCTACCCATTTGGTAAAATAGTCAATTGCCACTAGAATGAAATAGTGACCTCCTGTTCCGGCCGTGGTTATCTTCCCGATTATGTCAATTCCCCATGCGGAAAATGGCCAAGGAGATGTCATCGTGTAGAGCAATGAAGGAGGGACATGTTGTACATTCCCGAAGATTTGGCAATTGTGGCAATGTCTCACGTATTTGATGCAATCGGATTCCATTGTGGTCCAATAATATCCCAAACGTGTGATTTTCTTTGCCATCATAGGCCCACTCATGTGAGGACCGCATTCTCCGTCGTGGACTTCTTCCATCACCTTTCGTGCCTGTGAATGATCAAGGCAACGTAGGACTACACCAAGAGGTGTTCTTTTGTATAATTCTCCTTGCATCAGAATGTATTGGGAAGCTAATAGGCGTATAGCACATTGTCCCCTTTTGTCCATATCTGGTGGATAGGTATCATTAAGCTTGAAATTCAGGATTGCTTGGAACTAGGGCTCTTGTGCGATTTCCTCTTCATCGGTGATTTGGTGCACATAAGCCGGCTCTGACCGTCGTTCGATGCACAAAGGCATTTCCATCATGTGATATGGCATATTTATCAAAGATGCAAGTTTCGCAAGAGCGTCTGCAAATTGATTTTCCTCCCGAGGTAGGTGTAGGTAGGTTACGTGATCAAAGAATTGAGCGACTTGGTCTATCCTAGCCTGATAGGGTGCGAGGCTTTCGCTTCGGATTTTCCAAGATCCTGTAACTTGGTTGATGATCAGTGATGAATCCCCATGTACTCGGAGGTTTTTAATGCCTAAGCTTACTGCCGCTTGTAGTCCAATGAGACAAGCTTCATATTCTGCAGCGTTGTTTGTCACCTCGAAGTCGAGTTTGACAGCAATCGGTGTATGCTCACCTTCAGGAGAAATGAGCAACACTCCTATTTCGAATCCTCTTAAGTTGGATGCTCCATCAAAGTACAGATCCCAGGAATCTACATAAGTTTGAAGTATATCCTCGTCGGGAAATGACCAAGTATCTATGGTTTGTGCGTCGTTGATAGGATTTTCTGCGAAGAATTCGGCGACGGCGCGACCTTTTATAACTTTCAGTGGCACATATTTAAGGTCGAATTCTGAGAGCATCAGAGTCCATCTTGCCAGACGTCCGTTGAGGACGGGTTTCTCGAAGAGGTATTTGACTGGATCCATTTTGGAGTATATCTTGACGGAGTAGCTAAGCATGTAGTGACGTAACTTCTTCATTGTCCACACAAGAGCGAGGCATGTCTTTTCGAGTTGTGAGTATTTGCACTCATATTCCAAGAACTTCTTACTTAGATAGTAAATAGCTCTTTCTTCACTTCCTACAGTTTGAGCCAGCATAGCACCCATGGCGGTTTCAGTTACTGTGAGATATAAACCAAGAGGTTGATCTCGTTGTGGCGGCATGAGCACTGGTGGTTTAGCCAATATTTCTTTGATTCGGTCAAACGCCTTTTGACAATCATCATCCCACATGGTGTGGTCTGTTTTCTTGAGTTTCTTGAAGATAGGCTCACAAATCATCGTAAGTTTCGATATGAATCGACTTATGTCTTTGTACTTTTCCCAGAATCCTCGACTTCTTTTTCTGTTTGGGGTTGTGGCATTTCGATCAGAGCTTTGATTTTGGACGGATCTATTTCTATACCACGTTGGCTAACCATGTATCCCAGGAGTTTGCCAGATGTTACCCCAAATGTGCATTTCTGAGGATTGAGCCTCATGTTGTACTTTCGTAGTCTTGCGAAGAACTTGCGAAGGTTCGCAATATGTCCCTCTCTTTCCTTAGATTTGACGATCATGTCATCTACGTATACCTCAACTTCTTTGTGCATCATGTCATGTAGGAGTGTAGTTGCGGTGCGTTGGTATGTAGCTCCGGCGTTGATCAATCCGAACGGCATTACCGTATAGCAATAGGTTCCCCATTGGGTGACAAATGCGGTCTTATGCATATCTTCCATGGCCATCTTGATTTGGTTATAACCCGCATATCCATCCATGAAGGATTGTAACGCGTGGTCGGCAGTATTGTCCACTAATATGTCAATGTGCGGTAGAGGGAAGTCATCTTTCGGACTCGCTTTGTTCAAGTCCCTAAAGTCAACACAAACACGGATTCTCCCATCCTCTTTGGGTACGGGTACTATGTTAGCTACCCAGTCAGAATACTCGGAAACTTTGATGAACCCGGCTTTGAATTGCTTGTCAACTTCTTCCTTAATCTTTAGAGCCCATTCTGTTCTCATTCGCCAAAGCTTCTATTTCACAGGTTTGAAACCTGGCTTAATCGGAATCCTATGTTCGGCAATATCCCTATCGATCCCTGGCATGTCTTTGTAGGACCAAGCGAAAACGTCTTTGAATTCATTTACGAGGTCTATGAAATCGGCCCTTTCGGTAGAGCTCAAGGTAGTCCCTATCCTAAGTTCTTTGGGTTCTAGTTTGGTTCCTACGTTGATGGGTTCGGTGTCCTCTATTACTGGTCCCCCTTCCCCTTCCTGTAATATTTCTTTGGCTACGTAGGGAGGTAGTTCGATTGAGTCCGGGTCTTGGTCATCCTCGCATATCATCGTAAATGAATTGCACTCAAGATAACACAAAGAGTAAAGCGAACCGATTTATTCATATTAAGATTTGAGTAAAGTTGAAACAAAGAAGCCAACTGATCCATGGTCAGTGGCGGCAAAGGGACAGTGGTTGGGGCATTTCCCGAACTACTGTGACTACTCGAGACTAAGCTAGGAGAAACGAAGGGAGTGGAGATGACGACAGGAGTGGACTCTCTAATGACTTCTCTAGACTCCGACTCTGACTCCGACTCCGACTCGAACTCATCATCTTCTGGTTCTCCTTTGAACATCTCTCCTTCTCCAGTGCTGAGCTTGAAGAGTCTTCCTTGATTGTTGGTCCATTTGATCGATTTTCTCCATCCTTTCTGCTGCTTTGTGTCGGTTTCTGTAATCAACGCGGTGGGGTTGAAGCGATCGTCTTGCAGTATCATAGTAATGATCTCATCCTGCGCGGCCCTATCGAATCGATCTTCTCCAAACAATAGGCTAACAGCTTGTTCGTCTTAGCAAGGTGCTTGACGGGTTTTGACGGTAGGAACCGTTTCCGGAGGAATGAAGTAGCAATCGTGAAAGATCTCGATTCTGGCTAACTTCCTCTCAAGATAATGCCAAGGTTCGGGAAATCCATGAAAGAGCTCTGAACTTCCTTCTTGAACAAAGTACCCATTTAAAGTGGGGAGATATGGCCTCATTTGGATTCCCACGTGCTTGCTGTTTTGGATTTGGGCAAGCATTTCGAGAACTTCTTCTTTTGTGGGTTTGTACCCTAGTCCAAGTGGTATCCTTGTTGAGTTACCTTCCTTGTATGGTGCGAAGGTATTCTTCCGAATAGGGTTCAAAGGTATTCCAGGGAAGTATCCCTGGGATTTGAGTATGTGGTTGACCACCAAGTTGGAGTAGGGATTATAATATAAGGGTGCCAACTCACTTTCTATAACGCTTACACTTTGGAAGCCCCCAAGTTCGTATACGTGATCCGCAAGGACTTGATTATTTGATTGCTTCTCGATTATTGCCTTGATGGGTGACGAAGTGATCATCACTACTTTTCCATTTAGTGGGATCTTGATCTTTTGATGAAGGGTGGATGTTACCGCTTTGGAAGCGTGAATCCAAGGCCTTCCCAGAAGTATATTGAATGAAGCTTCGATGTCCACTATTTGGAAGTTAAACTTTCGTTCGATTGGTCCCGTGGCTATGGTTAGGTTAGCAAGTCCTACCACTTTTCGTCGTGTACCGTCGTATGCACGTACACCTTGATTGGTAGGAGTCCAATCTGACTCTTTCGTGCCTAGCTTGTATGCCGTTTTGAGGGGTATAACGTTGACCGCGGAACCATCATCTACCAAGGTCATTGGCACATTCTTCTTTAGACAAATGACAGTGATGTATAGAGCAAGGTTGTGACTAGCGCCAAAAGGTGGCAAGTCTTCGTCCGAGAAAGTAATAGGATTACTTAGCTTAGGTGATTCTTGGAAGACCAAGTTGACTACATCTTCAGGAGTAGAGTTATGTGCTACATTTAGCTTAGCCAAAGCTTGCAGTAAAGCTTGGCGATGTGGGAATGAGCTTGCTACTAGTTGCCAGACTGAAAGATCAGCCTTTGTTTTTTTGTAATTGCTTGAGCAAATGATCAGTGGGGTCATCTTCGCTGTCATTTGGTGTGATGACGTTGGTTGGACCGTTTTGAGTAGTGTTTTGATATGGGCGACCTAAACGAGTTAGGTGATCCACGTCTTGGTCTTCACCACATTGGACAGCGTTATGAGAACCGCGTTATGAGAACCGACAATTGTCTTGTACAAACTATTCCCTAACCTTGTTCAAGTTTCACCCTTGGCTACACGTAAGTGTATTATCCCAATGAGTCGCCAAATCAGGGACGGGGCCGCCCACGGGGCGCTTGGTGAGAACGAAACAAGCGTTTGCATTTTGTATGGAGTCACCACCAATTTTTATGGGAAATTGGAACCGTTCGAATACCTCGTGTCATGTCAAGACACAAAGTAGTGACATGAACACTAAGCAATCGTTACCCTTAGCATTATATGTCTAGAATGACTCTCGTGGATGCCAATGAACACGGGTGTTCACAGATATCTGGAGTAAGGGGTGAGGGTACGTATTAGGAAGCTCTTTTGATCGAACACCTAATCCCGCCCGCCTCGATAGCGGCCTCTACTAATGATTAGGGAAGTTGTCTATACTTGATATATCGTCGGCTATCTGCATGCAATGCAACATCCAAGTTTTAATCCTAGCATGTGAGAATTAATACTAAGTCGGTTGACAATTAATTAGCAAACAATTGGGTCGAAGTAGGATTTAAGGTTGATTTACATGTGGAAACATACAAACAATAAAAGAAATACAATGATTATGAATTACAATAATGAAAATTACAATGATTACAATGGGATAGGCGATTTATGTCGAAAATACCTTTAAAACGGAATTTGAGAAAAAGGGATAAAAGAATAAAATAAGTAAACGAACAGGAATTAGCGTGATATTACGGGTAATAGTTAGTTAATACGTAAACTAATTAAACTATGTCAAGGCAGAAACCGAGTTCAGGGACGAGAACTCGGCCCGAGAACAACAGCAGAGAGAGTGCGTCCTTTGGAATAAGCGCGGCGATTCTTTGCGTCTGTTCCTGGCTCGGTCCCGGCTGTGAAGAAGGCGTATTTGCAAGCCGTTAATGTCGATTGGTGATTTTAATGGTTAATTTAATTATTTACTCGGACGAAAGTGATTAGCATGTTATTTAACATATGAATGGGTCGTGAAAACAGTAAAACATGAATGAGACGGATGTAAACGGATTAATTACATGATGAAATAATGATAGAAGTGAAAAATATTAATGAGTCCTCTATTGAAATCAATTAACTAGCATTAGATACGATGGATTAATGACGAATATGCGATAAACATGACAAAAGACGGATTAAACTATATCAAGGACGAATTCCAGAAACCCAATATGAACGAATTGAATCTCTACAACCCTAATTGAATTATAATGACGAAAACCCGCAAATATGAATTATAAGGGATTTAAGTCGGATTTATGACAAATTAAACATGGGAATGACGGTGAATAATATACACATGTGATTTATATGTTATCATGACGAAGAATTAACAAGCGAACAAGCAAAAGAAGGATTTTGAACACGAATTACAGACGACAAACGAAGAAGAAAGGAAGCAGGAACTGCGGCGGCCTCACGAAGAGGCGCGGCGGAGAATAACGCTCCATCGAAGAGGAGCGGCGATTCTTTGCGTCCTTTCTCGACGGTTATCTACTGGAAATCCGCAAAAACAGGTTTTAAAGCATGGTTTTAGAAATCGGTTTTAATGGTATTTTCGACACAAACCTTACAATTGATGATACGAAAAGTAAAATACAATAAATAAATAAGGATTATACACTCTCAGACTTACATGTTGACGAAACGAGAAGGACTAAGATATCGATTAGTGAATGCTCGACGCGAATGCAAAAAAAGAGTGCCCTCGTAAGAGGAAAATGATTGATTAATTAAGTTGATTGAGTGTAGTTGGTCAAATTGGTCGGTCATGCAACGGAGAGGCTGGTACCCGGAAAGATCCGAGCTTACGTGGTCGAAAGTTCAAGCACGTAGGCGCCAATAAGTAAGAACAAAGCCTAGAATGCAAAGGGAGAAGAGAAGGGCGGACACTCGCGTGAGAAATATGAGGAGCGAAGGCTCCTATTTATACTAATCACGTGAAGGAATTAGGGTTTCGGAGACTCTTTGGAAGTGAATCTCGGAAAGATATGAAAATCATGCAGAAAAGGGCCTGGGAAGAGGCGCAGCAGCCATTGCGTCTCTTGGAAGAGGCGCAGCACCTGCTGCGTCTATTCCCAGGAGGTTTCCTCCTGCTGAAGAAAGATTTCCGCGTTTGAGTTATGGTAGGACGGAAATAATTCGAATATCTTATGAATATTAAGGGATATTATTTACCAAAAGATAAAATTTGTGAAATATGGAATAGAAATATCCGGAACATTCCAGAACATTCTGACTCGGGATTTAACAGTTATCAGAAAATGGAGACGGTTTTTGACCCGGACTCCGAATGTACTCTAATTACTGCCAAAACGACCGTATCGGGACGTAGATGACAACCATGAGGTAGACATTAATATTTGAGCAATCACTTGACGATAATCTTACGAATTGTCACAAATCGTTCCGCGTATCAAACATGCTGCCCAATCATCACCGGGTGGTTTGCGGGAGGTGCAGAAATGAGGTATCTACAGAGCCCCCACTTTGACTGAGGCTTGGACAAGGCGAAAGTCAAAGTATAGCCATCAGGTCAATCGAAGATTACAACCTGACGACTATGGCGACGCGAGGCGGCTCAAGGGGTCCGAACCAAGGACCTGTCGTCGGGAACATTTTAGAGTCTGTCGACGATCGGGGAGAGTCGTTTAAAGTCCATTAGACTACGTAAGGAGGCTCGCCAGCCATAAGAAGAGACCATACCTCAGACTTCTTCCTCGAGATGCTTTCGGAGTTGCGTAGGAGCTAAGGTTGAGCATGGGAGCTAAGGGTAAGACCTAAAGGGTGTATAAGGATTGTGCTAGGGTGTGGGACCCTAAAGGAAAGCATTGACGGGAAGGAGGCCTAAAGTAAGTTCAACTTAAAGGGTAAACCGGAGGTTGGGTATAGGAACTCTATCGGTTTGAGGAACTTGAAGGCTTATGAACCTAAAAAGGATTGGGATCCTATAGTTAAAAAGTCCTAATTTCGGGTTTACGAACCTAAGAAAGAAGGCTTTGGGTTTGGGAACTTCTGGAGAACGACACCCTCGTCGCACTCTGCGGGAAACACGAAATATTGAGAGTAGCAGGACACGGCTGGGAACTGCTGGAGGAAAAAGTTTGGATAATCTTTGGGAAATACTGCAAGTAGCAGGACACGGCTGGAAACTGCTGGGATGAAATTGTTTGGATAAATGTTAATCCTCGCGTCTTGAGAGAGACAGTGCGTCCGCTTACTCTCGATGGAGACATAGTTGGGATTATTCTTCTTGTCATGAGAGGGAAAGTATATCCGCTTACTCTCGCTTGAGACATAATGAACGTGTGTCGAAATTTCGTAAATAATTAAATGCTCGTTGCAACAAGCAAAATGAGTCTTGGAAGGAATAAATAGTCTGCTGCTGGCTTGGAAATGCGAGCCGGAACGAAAAATCGTCGAACGGACCGAAAGAGTAAAATAGCATCTGGGAAGAGGCGCACCAAAGATGGGCCCACAAATAACGAACTTATAACGAATTTTTGAAAATTCGTATGGAGGGAACAAGAGGAAGAGGCGCAGCAAGAGCTGCGTCTCTTGGAAGAGGTGCAGCGCCTGCTGCGTCTTTTCCCCAATTTGGCTTTCCTGCGTAAAAACGCGAAAATCAGAGGGATTGTTTCATTTGCATTCGAAACACAAATCACTCGTTTCTCTCTCAAATCTTCACCCTTTCCGCCGAGGTTTGATTCAAAAGCTTGCTTTAAACATGACTAATCGAGGTATGTGTCTTAATCTTGCATTAATCTTCTACATTTTTTGAATTTTGAGCCGCGAACTTTAGGGTTTTCGACCCTTTTGATCGAAAATTTGGGGCTTTTCCTCCAAATGGATTTGCCTTGTCAAATTGATGTTAGAAATGGATAGTAGGTGATGTTAGGAACATAACCATGTATTTGTTTTGAATTTTCATCAAGTTTTGAGCCTTTGAGTGAAATTTTCAGACGGTTTTACAGCTGAACCGTAAATTGCTTCGAAAATATCCTTAGGACTGTCCATTTGTGACGAAATTTGATATTTGGGATCCTTGGGTGGTGGGTAAACTTTCTGCCGTCTCGGAATTTTGGTTTGTGACAACTTTTTCAGGACACCTTTCTAGGGCATAATCGCCGTTTCAACGAAATGCTGCCGAATTTTCGACTTGAACCCGGAACTAGGCTTCGAATTAGACTTGACTTGACCTAATTTATCACATGAGTGATCGGGTTGGTGGGAATATGGCCAAGGATGGCAAGGGAAGAGCAATTTCAGGGCTTTGAAAGCCCGAAAACTCCTTAACAAAGGCTCGTCGTCATGTGACGCGGCCTGAATTTGCTTTAACGTTGCAGGTGATGAGGCTTCTACCTCTGGGAGAGCTCCCATGGAGATTGACGTCGCTACTGTTGAGGAGGCTCTAGAGCAGGCCTTCACCGCTGCGGTGATGGCTGCTGAGTTTCACGAGGAGGAGGCCGTCGAGGAGGAGGAGGTCCCGAGACGAGCCAACGTCGGGCGAGGAGGTCGTCAGGTGAGGGGAGCTCCTGCGTGGGCTGAGACCTGGGAGAGTAGGCACCTCGTGTGGGCTGCAGAGGGTCACCTGTCCTACAGGACGGTGAAGAGTTTGGTAAATAGGAATTCACTACTCACTACTCATCCTCTTTCATTCTTTTTGTCCAAATTTCTTTCAAATTTCATTCAAAACTAAAGATAGCTTTGTTTCAAATCATAATAGGAGGCCGGGAACATCAGGTCGTTCTCGGGGTACACGACGGCGATGGAGCACTACGAGCGGCTGTCGGCGGAGGAGAGGGCCATGATCGAGCGTGGAGCGTTCGGTCCTCTGGTTCAGGTCTGGAGGGATATCGTGAAGAGGAAGTTGCGGGCTAACCTTAGCCTGGTCCGCGCTTTCTTGGACCGATTCTGGGATACGACTTCGACGTTTCACATGCCTTTTGGTGAGGTGGGAGTCACTTTGGAGGATTACGACATGATTTCAGGTCTGCCGTGCGGGACCGAGGAGATGGTGTGGCCGGAGACTGCCATGAGGGCGGACTCGGCCGAGGCGAGGAGGTTGATTGGCTGGAACTTGTTGCCGAAGGTCATTCTGATCTTGGGTTTGGTACCCGTTCTTACGTTCGAGACTACTTTGCGGGGAAGACCCGTGGCTGTGACGATTGACGGGAGGGAGACGGCTCCTCCTCCTCCCCGTCTGGTGAGCGAGAGGGCTCGTCGTGGCTTTGGTGGTTCCCTGTCTTCGATTTACCTCGGAGACAAGGGCGAGAGGTCTGTCGACGAAGCTTCTTCCCTTCCTTTCGACCCGAGTTCCCTAGGGCGCCGGGACCGGGTCACTTTGCTGGTTTGCGGTCCTCATCCGCTTCATGAGGGCCATGGTTCGTCCGGAGTTGATGGAGAAGGGGACTTCTCCAGTCTTTGTCGGACTGGACTACTGTTGGAGGTATGAACCTTCCTTTAGACCAAAGTAAATTCCTTTCTTTATCAAATCACGAAAGATCGTCATTGATTATTCTGCTTTACAGGCGTGGGTGTACTCTTACTTCCCGAGTCTCGCGCCCAAGAGGACGGAGCCGCTGGAGAGGGCCTATCCTGTGGTGAGGGATTGGGTGATGTGTCGGACGAAGAGCAAGCGTTCTTCTCACAACGTCTACCGGCGGGATGTGAACGCTCTTCAGCTGAGCAGCGTGAGTATCCCATTTGTATTCATTTATACTTCTTATGCTTTGCTTTTACTTGATCATAGGAATGATCTTTGCCTTACCTTGTCACAGTGGGTGCCCAGACCTTGGGCGGAGTACGCTGGAGCGCCTCCTTTCGTGGCTGAGGTCCTTCGACCTAGGAGCCCGAGTCGACTGCTGTTGAGGACGTCGATGGGTCATGTGTGGTACTTGGGCGAGCGTTTGGCTCGTCAGTGCTCTCGGGACGCGTTGACGGTTCCCGTCGATCCTCCCACGACGGTAGGGAGGGTTACCCCCTAAAAAAAAGAAAAAAGAGAAATCTATAAGTTAGAAAATGTAGAAATGAAATGGTGAAATTCGTTAAAAATGAAAACAGACGAAAATTATGAATGAAAATTATTTCCTAAAAAAAAATGAAAATGAAAATTATTTCCTAAAAAAAGAAATGAATTAAATGTGATGAAATGGCGAAGGTGTCGATGTCACCTCGAAATGCGTGCCCGCGAATTTAGGAAACCTGAAACATGGTAATCTTCCCGTATTTACCAAAATCAAACCCCGTAGGAATAGGAAATCATTCGTTATAGAATTAGGAAAGATCCAACGCGGAAATCACAGAAGTGAGACTAGGGAAGAGGCGCAGCATGAGCTGCGTCCCTTTGAAGAGGCGCGACGACGCTGCGCTGTTCCCAAGCTGGTCCGTTCTGGCGGATTTTTGGAAACAGCAATTAGTATAAATAGAGGCGTCGACGAAGCTTTAATTCACATAAATCTTTCGTCTCTTCTTCGTCTATTCACATAAAACTCCCAAAAATAAATCTTCAAGAGAAAAAATTGTCATCATGAATACTTTGGAGATCCGCTTGAAGGAATGGACCAATGAATTTTCAAATATGGAGAAGCATGACATGGGTGCTTATAATCTTGGGTCTTTGTTGAGCTTGAAACTCATTAAGGTTGTAAAACCGTTCTTGGATGCTTGCCTTGACTATTGGGACCCGAATTATCATGTTTTTGCATTCCCAGGAGGTGACATTTGCCCATTTCCAGAAGAAATTGCTGCTATTGGTGGGTGGGTCCCCGAACATTTACCTGCCATTCCTTCCACTTCACAAGGGTATAAGAGCAAATTCAGAGACATGCTTGGTGTGGACAGGGCCCTCGGGAACTGCGTCCGAGGGATCCACACCTGACATAATCGACTCGAGGTTCTTTCGAATCGAATTAAGACAAATTAGAGTCGCCACCAAGTTTTTTGGGAACTTGGAACCGTTCAAGTCAACTTTACACCTTTCATCGAAAAGCATAAAGCCCATCGACTACGAGTGATTAAAGATAAAGACTTGTACCCTATATCACTCGATTAGAATGACTCTCGTAATCCAATGGTATTTAGACGGATCCACAAACCATAGATCTTGAGTAAGGGGTGAGGGTACGTGTTGGGAAGCCCATAAGGACACCCAACCCCGCCCGTCAATAACGGCCTCTACTAAGTCAAGTGTCGGATTTCAAACAAGGTCATAGCTACGTACGATGTATGATATGCAAACGTTGTTTTAACCCTAGCATGTGACAACAATTTCTATGTCGTTTTAGATGCAACTAAACTAACTTTGTCAAAGTTGTAATTTAGCATGTGGGTTGATTAATCTAAACAACATACAAACAAAGCAAACAAGGCTTAAGGGGGAATGGGGGAGCCGTTGGGATCTACCTATTACAAACCGGGCATTTCATGCCGACACAACGATAAATAAATTACAACTCGATCTAATTACAATTGCTACATACGACTCAAAACACGACACAAAACACACGGCCATAGGGCCTCGAAAACCGTGCACATGAGGGTGGCCCACGGCTCACATGACCCACGGTCCTTGGGTCATCCTCGTATTGCGTGCTCGCGCTTAATCTCATCGAATTGGACATAGGGCTACGCACCAAAGCATGCATTAGCATAAACCGGGCCATGTTGCTTTAGACAACACGCGGTTTACTACGCCTCTACAAGCATTGGGAACAACCGTCTAACCAAACAAGACTAAGGTTTTAAAAATCATTTGACTCGATAAAAGAAAGCAAACTTGAAAGATTACAACTCAAAAAACAACGATAAATTACAAACAATGAAACAACAAAGAACAAATGATAAACAAGGAAAAGGAAACAAAACGAGAAAGACGGGACACGACCCAAACCAACGGCCCAAACCAACGGCCAAGACCCGGTTAACCTAGTTCCTAAGTTAGATTCATTGGTTAGATCGAAAGATTGCGAAAAGGGATAGAAAACAACTTAGAAAACGAGTAAAAAAACGATGTCGATTGATTGTCGCGCAAGGGTGCATTCTACACGGCCTAAAGGGTCTAATTAGGTCAAATTCGCTAATTAATTTAACTCGTCGAGTGTCAATAAGAAGGTGCTAATCACGCACTCTTATACTAGCGAGAAATTAGGTGAAAGAGAGAGATGCATTCAATTAATTACAGAATTGTTAGTTGATTTTATAACTTACGTCGAAGCCACCTAAAGTGTCTAATTAGATTATTGAATTGATTTAAAGTCATCTAATTACGTCATAGGTTAACAATCAGAAGTTAAACTAACATGAAACGGGTCCTAAGGTCCATCGATTTGGCCGAAACAGTAAGAGGGTCGAAAACGAAGATCGAAGTTAGATAATTGTTTTATTTATGCCCTACTTTGAACACGAGGATATGTAAATGAGACGGGGGTGTACGACCGACAGATGTAGCGGTTTCTTTTCCCATCTCAAGTCAACGCGGGTGTTCATAGTGGTACTTTAACTCATACTCGGACTAACTAGTTTCATCGTTAATTTAAAACAATCGATAAACAAGCGAAAAAACAAACAAAAAAAGACAATAAAAAAGGCATGAAAAAAAACGAAATAAAAAGAGAAGAGAAGGGGATTTGATGCACCCTCAACCTACATGTATCGTTGACACCGTCTTGGGTCGTAATCGATGGTAGATTTTATCTCGAGAGGCCGTCGTCGACGAAGTAACAAAGCAACACGCGTTTTGGAAAGTTTCTGGACAGCAGTTTTAAAACAGTGATATCTCCCTCGTTTCACGACGAAAATTCGATTCGAAAGATGTTTTGAAAACTAGAAAGAGAGGAGAACAAGGATCTTAAAGAAACCCCTGCTCGTTTTGGGTTATTGGGCACGAAAAACGAGCACAAACAGAACTGGACAGACAAGAGTAAACCGCGAAAACAGAGTGTTATTTCACTCTGTTTTTCGAGGGATCTCGTGTGCTCTCAAGGTCAATTCGGCTCGTAAATCTTTGTCTAATGTGTAGATGGATGTTATGTGGTTAATTAGGAACAAGAAACTCGAATTTTTATGGTGATTTGATGGAGGAACGAAAGGGTTTTCGAAGGAGACACACAAACAGTTTCAGTTTGTGTGTCGGTTTTGTTTAGGGTTTTTGGAGGATGTTTAGGGTTTGTTTCTGAGGTTTAAAGCTTCTATGTGATGGTTGGATGTATGGAGAACTTAGAGGAATGAATGTATGGTCAAGGGGTGGTATTTATAAGGGTTTAAAATAGGTTAAAAGGGAGGAGGAAGCAATCGGGCTAGCTGGGAATAGCTGCTGTCCAGCAGCTTTGGGAGGGGTTTCTAGGGTTCGTTTTGGGGGATTTCTTGGTGATTAAGCTAGGATAATATGGGTAGGATACTAGGGTATGGGTTAGGGTTAATGGGTACGGGTCTTGGTAGTGTTTGAAGCGGGTTTGGGCTCGGGAATTGGCTCGCAAAACAGGGGACTGTTTGCGGTTTTATGCGGGCTGCTTAGGGTTGGTTTTGAACGAGAATTTGGGCTGCTTGTGAGGGGGTTCGAACATGGGTGGATGGGTAGAGGTCTAGGTGGGTTAGTGTACTCGAGATTCGTGCCAATTCGCAAAGGAAACGGGCTTAAAAACCGAGCTAAAATCGAGCTCAAAACACACGGTTAAAAAACGAGTTCTTCGCTTTTAAAAACGATTTTTCAAATCAAATAATCCATTAAAATAAATGACTTTTCAAATCAAAAATACTCATAAAATGATTTTTCAAATCAATTATTTATTTTATTTTCAATAAAATAAACTTGGAAAAATAAATTCAAAATAAGATAAATTAAATTGAAATTACTTTAAAAAACAAACTTTAATTTAAATATCATTTAAATTAAAAGAATGAACTCACTAAAAAAACATTAATTTAAATATCATTTAAATTAATAAAATACTTCATCGACGACGCCCATTCTACATCGTAAAACGAGCTCCAAATAATGACAATGACAACTAACGAATACATGTGTCCTATCATCATCGGGTGTTTGTCGGGTTCTCTATAAATTCCAATATCGACGGATACGGGTATCTACAGAGCCCCCACTTTGACTGAGGCTTGGACAAGGCGAAAGTCAAAGTATACCCCAGTCCCTTTCGACTGAGGATTCTTCGGTCGTTTATAGTCCATTAGACTTGCGTATATAAGCTCGCTTGACCATAAGAAGAGATCATACCTGAAACTTCGTTGGGGTTGACTCTTGCTTCTGTTGCGTCGAAATATCATCGTTGGTCATCGACCCATAAATTGCATAAATGGTGGGTTGAGCCTTATCCTCAGGCGCCTACGTATCCGTTTCTGACGGAATCAAACCCGCGTCGTAGTTCGGCAGCTGCTGACTCATGCCCAAAGTTTATCATCTGCTGGCGTATGTCCAAAATTCATCATCTGCTGACATTGGCCCAAAATTTATCATCTGATGGCGCTTATCAAAATGGGACGGGACTTTCCGAGGAGGTTGCCGCCGCTTTCATCATTTGCTTTCAGCTACGGAATTCTTCCATTTCATACTCTTGTATTGAATTGAATTCTGAGTGGATGTCATCCTTTTCATCTTGATAATGGTCTCTGAAGCCAACGGCTTCAGAGCCCCCAGTTTGCAATGGCTCTAAAGTCGAAGACTTTAGAGCCCCCAGTTGGAGCATATCCTGCTACATTTGAAAACACAAAAAAAAAACGCACTTGCAATCATCACATAAGCACATCTGGATCATCGATCTTGAAATTGGATCATTTGGAATACTGGGTCATCGACCCGAAAATTGAATTTGAAGTTTTTGAATGATTGGGTCATCGACCCGAAAATTGGATTCGAAAATTTTGAATGATTGGGTCATCGACCCGAAAATTGAATTTGAAAGACTGGGTCATCGACCCAAATTTTGAATTTGAAATGAATCACTTGGATGCTGGGTCGTCGACCCAAAAAGTTTTTGAAATTTTGAAATTGAACCTTGATGGGTGAGCATGAAATGCGACTCAGACATTCTATACGACCGGTAAACAACGTGGGCGTAGCCCGCTACCGCAAAACAAAAAAGGAAAATAAAACCGTAAGTGTGCACGGGCTTTAATTCAACTATGGACTCGTCGAGGGTAAAAATGTAAATTGGCCGTTCCGGCGCTCCTCAAAACGCGACAGATGTGCGAAAACCCGATGCATCGTGCCAAAGACTGGTGTGGACTGGGGCGGGCCTAAGAGGCGCGCGACCCAAGGCCCACACGGCTCAAAAAACGGTACCCTAGGGGTGTCCTCCTAGGTGTTTCCTTCCCTTATACTTTCTATATATAAGGAAGAGCTGTACTGCCAAATTTATTCTGCCTTTTCCCCCAAACTGGTGCAAATAACATAAATCATTATGGATAATCTAGTTAGTGCTATGCGAGCATGGGAGACCGACTTTACTAGCGCAGAGAGACAAGAATTAAAGACCGTTCACTTGGCGCAATTACTTCCCTTACGCCGATCCCCCTTCAACTGCGCGCTGTTGGAGCACCGCCTTAGCTATTGGGATCCTCTCGAACCATGTCTTTGCTTTTCCCGAGGGGGAGATCTCGCCTTTTACCCGAAGAGTTTTACGCCCTTGGAGGATGGGATGCTTTGAGGCCGTCGGCTATACCTAAATTTCATTCGGGGTGGCGTGGAACCTATCTAGACCGCCTTGGCCTTTCCGGACGGAGTCGAGGGAGTAGTGACTGGTGACGAAGTCAACCTTTTTGCTATTCATAGGAGATTTTGTATCTTGCGGAGCAAGATTGTTGCCAAAAAGATATCTTTGCAGCGGGGCCTTTGGATTGATCATGTTACACCTTTATGTCTTCGAAGGTAGGATGAATAAGACAACTTGTGTAGGACAAGCAAAGCTTTTGTCCATTGTGTCTCAGATGGAGACGGGACATAACCCTTCCTGGATTATTCTCGCTGAAACCCTTCGAGGATTAGATGCTAAGAAAATTAACCCTGGTGCCGATTGGTCGGGATGCTCCCGTCTATTGCAGGTGATAAGATCTATTCTCCTGATTCCGCATCCTTAATTGATTTTCTTTTTTTACCACAATTCTTGTGTTATTGCCACGATTTTGTCACGATTTTGCTGCATTCTGCCACGATTTTGCTGTATTCTGCCACGATTTTGCTGTATTCTGCCACGATTCTTGTCACAAATCCGTTTTTTCTTTTTTTTTTTTTTTTTTTTTTTTTTTTTTTTTTTTTTTTTTTTTTTTTTTTTTTTTTTTTTTTTTTTTTTCACGTTTTTCTTTTTCTTTTCTTTTTCCTTCTTTTTCTTCTTTCTTTTTTTTTCGTCTCTTTTTTTTGTCTCTTTCATGTTTTCTTTTTTTCTTTTCCTCTTTTTCGTGTGTGGCTTTGCGAGAGATTTTGGCTCTTCGCCCCGCCGCGTGAGCCCAACTCGTATCTTGCTCGTATGCTGACTATGCGTGCCAAGCGGTATGAAGACGGGCATCAAGATGACCTTGCCTATTGGCGAAACAAACTGACAGAAGGGGACGGTCGCCCTCTTTGCTTGGTTCATGTCTTGCTTCGCCTCAAATCCTTTACTATCCTTCCTGAAGATGACAAGACCAGACGTTTGCAGCTACTGGGTTTAGAGAGGTCTATCCACATTTACCCTGACCGCGTCCTGCGTCAGATGGGCCGCAGACAAATGATTCCCAAGTGTGAGGCTATTCTGGGACGAGCAAGAGAACTGAATTCCTCTATATGTGACGATTGGCTCAAGAGGTGGCACCAAAGGCGTCTTTGGTACGTATCTGCGCGCCCTCAGACTATCTGGGTATCCCCGTCTTATACTAAATGGCTTAAAGAGGAGACCGAATCAGGTAAGGACTTGTGTCGGAAGGATGAGCTTGTCGACATCAAATATTATGACAAAAGCAAAAACAGTCGTGACTTCTTTGTTAACGATCTTTCGTCTACATCTGGACCTGAAGCTAGGACTGAGAAGACTCCTAAGACTGACTCACAGGCGACAGGTGTGTGGAAACGGTTGGGTTCAAAGGCACACTCGGGCTCAGCCTTAGAAGGGAGGCTTGGTCCTCGCTTGAGTGTAAAAGATAGGCTGGGCCCTCGGGAAGAAATGACGATTCCTCCTAAGAAGCGCGCTAGACAGAACACAACCACCCCTCCCCCACAGGAGCCTCGGTCACGTGACCCAAAAGGCAAAGGGAAAAAGAAGATGTAGGAGCCTTCGACTCCGATCTATTATTTAATATTACTACTTTATTATTTGTTGCTGGCTGTTTTCTTTTTTTTTTGAAGGATGTAATGGGCATCGCCCGATCTTTAATAAGACTTACTATTTATTAAAATTCCCAGTTTCTGCATAAAATTTCATTTTATTTAAAGAAGGGGTCGGTTGTACTCTTTTAAAGAGCTGCCTACGTATCTGTTATCAACAGAATCAAACCGAGCTCGTAGTTCCACAAAACAATTGCGCTACAATCATCGATTTATAACGCATAAAAAAACAAATACAAAAGTGCCGCGGCCTAGACTCGCTTACGAGCACTGCAATTCAAAAATTTTTATTTTATGGCATTGAGAGTGAGTTCTACGGATAGTATTTCTTCAGTTGATCCAAATTCGTTGGATTCGCAAAGTCATTTCCATCTAGATCTGTTAGTCTGATTGCGCCTCCCGATAATATCTTCTTTACCAGGTAAGGACCGGCCCAGTTCGGCTTGAATTTTCCCCTCGGGTCAATTGGTAGTAAAGCGCGAACAGACTTTAGAACTAAATCCCCATCCTTTATTCCTCGAGGTTTCACCTTTTTGTTAAATGCCCTTTGTATCCTTTTCTGATAGAGTTGAACATGGTGTAGTGCATTTAACCGTCGCTCGTCGAGCATGACCAAGGAATCATACCGGCTTGCGCCCGATCGCCTTCAGGGACCTCGACTTTCTAACAGATCCTTAAAGAAGGTACCTCTAATTCGACAGTCGAACCGCTTCCATCCCATATGTCAAATAGAACGGAGTTGCTCCGGTGGCCGTGCGAATAGACGTTACGTATCCCCACAAAGGTCACGAATGGTATCTTTTCTGGCCACTCGCGATAATTGTCGGTCATCTTTCTGAGAATCACAGTGATTGTCTTGTTAGCGGCTTCCACCGCACCATTTGTTTGAGGTCGATATGGTGACGACTTGTGGTGTTTGATTTTATACCTTTCAAGTATTACGGCAGTTTCAGCCTGGAAGTGAGTGCCATGATCGCTAATGAGCTCATGTGGCACCCCATATCTGCAAATGATTTCATTCTGAATAAACTTTGCTACCTGCTTCGCTTGTAGAACCTTGTATGATTTTACTTCTACCCATTTCGTGAAGTAATCAATGGCGACTAGCATGAAACAATGCCCACCTGTTCCAGATGGGTTGACCTTTCCAATAATGTCGATTCCCCATGTTGAGAAAGGCCATGGTGATGTCAAAGTATATAACAGTGAAGGCGGCACGTGCTGTATGTTTGCGAAGATTTGGCAATTGTGGCAATGTTTGACATATTGGCGACAATCCGTCTCCATCGTGGTCCAATAATACCCTAATCTCATGATTTTACGAACCAGCATATGGGCATTCATGTGTGGGCCACACTCTCCGTCATGGACTTCTTCCATGACTCTTTTCGCAGTTGGTGAGTCTATGCATCGCAGAAGGACATTTTGCGCCGTCTTCTTGTACAACTGCCCGTCATTGGTTCTAACGAACTGGGCGGCTAGCATTCGAATAGCGCGCTTTCCGCGGTTATCCATGTCGGGTGGATACTCTCCTGATTCCTTGAATTTCAGAATAGCATGATACCAAGGTTCGGCCTCGGTTTCTTCTGTGTCGCCGATTACGTTAACATAAGCAGGTGATGATCTTCGTTCGACACATATCGGCATAGTATCCATATGATCAGGTATGTTGATTAGAGCGACTAATTTTGATAGTGCATCAAAACCGGTTTTCGTCTGCTGGGGAGGTGCACGTACTTGACCTCGGTGAACAACTTTTCTAGTTCTTCGATTTTCGCTTGGTATGGGGCCAAGCTATCACTTCGGGTTTTCCACGTCCCGGCCACTTGGTTGATTACTAGTGACGAGTCCCCATGTACTACAAGCTTTTTGATGCCTAACTCGAGAGCACTGTGCAATCCAAGTAGGCATGCTTCATATTCAGCCGCGTTATTAGTGACGTTAAAGTCCAACTTGATCGAAATAGGAACATGTTCACCTTCTGGTGAAATGAGTAGAACTCCTATCCCGTAACCCCTGTAGTTCGATGCTCCATCGAAATAGAGGTCCCACGTATCATTGTCTATGTGAACTATATCTTCGTCGGAAACGACCACGTATCCGAACCTCGCTTTCTTCTATCGGGTTATCCGCCAGGAAGTCTGCAACCGCCCTTCCTTTTATCACTTTTAGCGGTACATATTTCAGGTCGAACTCGGAAAGCATTAAAGTCCATCTTGACACTCTGCCGTTCAGAACTGGTTTTTCAAACAAGTATTTGATTGGGTCCATCTTCGAGTGGATGCAAACACTATGACTGAGCATGTAGTGCCGTAATTTCTTTGTAGCCCATACTAAAGCCAAACATGTCTTTTCGAGCTGAGTATACTTGATTTCATACTCCAAAAACTTTTTACTAATGTAGTAAATCGCTCTTTCCTCTTTATCGACTATCTGCGCCAGCATTGCCCCCATTGCGATATCCGTAATCGTAAGATACAACAAAAGTGGTAACCCGTAGTTGGTGGGCCGAGAACGGGAGGGGAAGATAGTATTTCTTTGATCTTATCGAACGCACTTGACAAAGATCATCCCATACGACGTGTTCCCCGACCTTCAATTTCTTGAAAATCGGCTCGCATATCATAGTTAGCCTTGCCACGAACCGACTTATATATTGGATTCTTCCCAGGAACCCTCGAATTTCCTTCTCGGTTTTTGGGTGAGGCATTTCCATTATGGCTTTTATCTTCGATGGGTCCACCTCGATGCCACGGTGGCTAACGATGTGACCCAACAGGTTTGCTTGGATGTGACTCCGAATGCGCATTTTTGTGGATTCAACCTCATGTTATACTTGCGCAATCGTTCGAAGAATTTGCGTAGTGTACCAAGGTGGCCATCACGCTCCTTTGACTTGACAATCATGTCGTCGACATAAACCTCGACCTCCTTGTGCATCAAATCATGTAACAATGTTGTCGCGGTCCTCTGGTATGTAGCCCTGCGTTTATCAACCCAAAAGGCATTCTTGTGTAGCAATAGGTTCCCCATTGTGTTACGAACGCGATCTTATGCATATCTTCTTTCGCCATCTTGATCTGATTATAACCGGCGTACCCATCCATAAAGGATAGTAACGCGTGTTTTGCCGTGTTGTCAACTAGGATGTCGATGTGAGGTAATGGGAAATCGTCCTTCGGACTTGCCTTGTTTAAATCCCCGAAGTCAACACAAACCCGAACTTTACCGTCTTTCTTAGGCACTGGAACGACGTTAGCCACCCAGTCCGAGTATTCTGACACCTTGATGAACCCAGCTTTGAGTTGCTTGTCGATTTCTTCCTTGACTTTCAAAGACCAATCTGTGTGCATTTTGCGTAGCTTCTGCTTGACTGGCTTATACCCCGGTTTGATTGGGATCCTGTGTTCTGCAATTTCCCTATCAATGCCTGGCATGTCTTTGTAGGACCATGCGAAAACATCTTTAAACTCATGCAACAAATCAATGAACCCCTGTCTTTCGGTGGGACTTAAAGTAGTTCCTATTTTAAGTTCCTGTGGTTCTAAGGTTGTACCTACATTGATAGTTTCGGTATCTTCGATGATCGAAGTTTTCTGTTCGTACTCTTCCAACCCTTTTATCAACTGTAGAGGCGGTTCCATTTCTTCTTCTTCTTCTTCTTCGACCAACTTCTCATCCTCGACCTCAGTCTCAATGTCATTATTAAAACAATCATTTTCAAAGTTTGAATTGCGATGTAAGTAAGACAAGTCGTAAGCAAACTGGTTCATATTATTATTGATTTGAAATTGCGCGAAATGTGCTAACATTTGGGCCAACTGATCAGAGCTCAGTGGCGAGATAGGGGTATTCGGGACAGGCCCCGGAATACCACCATTAGGAAAAGGTGCATAGGAAGGGAAAGCTAGGGGAGGGGTATTTTCAACACCTGACTCCTTAGACTCAATCTTAGGACCTAACTCAGACTCAGACTCAGACTCAGACTCAGACTCAGAATCGGTAACATCATCTGGCTTGAACATCTCCCCTTCTCCCGTTGTCAACTTGAAAAGAAGTCCTTTGTTGTCAGTCCACTTGATCGTTTTCCGCCATCCCGTGTTGGTCCTAAGAGGATCCACATCGGTGATGAGGGTAGATGGGTCAAATCGCTCGCTCCTCAGGATCATGCTTACCAAATCTTCGTTTGGTATTGGTGATTTCTTCTCTTCACCGAAAAGGAGACCCATGGCTTTCTCGTCATCCATTGGGTCCGATTTGGTTTCTATTGGCATCACGGTCGAAATATCTTCAGGATGTAATAACGGTCTTGGAATACTTCGATTCCTGGGACCATAAGGTTCTTCTTTGGGTCAAAGATAGGTTCGGGAAAATCCATGCAAGGGAGCCCTTCCCCAGCTTTCACGAAGTGACCATTGAGAGTTAGGTGATACGGTCCCATTTTAATATCTCGATCTTCGATCGTTCTTCCCCTCTTTTCCCGTAGATCTTTCTCAGTGGGCTCATATCCGAGCCCGAACGTTACTCCCTTGGCTACGGGTGGTTTCAACTGGAACGCCTCCTCTCTTCTAGGATATAAAGAGAAACCGAAGTATTTCCCAGTTTTGAGAATCACCTCGCAGACATGACTTCCCGTATATAGATCCATATTTTCTGCTTCGGAGTTCAGCTCGATCATGTTGACGATCTCGAAACCACACGCGTCTTTGGCAGTTTCGACCCTTACTTCAGAAGTAATGTCTCCTCCTGCCACAGTAATTGGCGTGGCGTCAATGGTGACGGTTTTGCCATTGAGTGGAACCTTGATTTTTCGATGCAGCGTCGATGTTACGGCCCTTGCAGCATGGATCCAGGGCCTTCCCAACAATAAGTTGAAGGATGAGCAAATGTCAATTACTTGGCAATTTATTTTCTTTTCCACTTGCCCAGTCTGTACTACCAGGTCGACAAGTCCACTCACTCGACGCACAGTGCCATCGAATGCCCGACCGTCTGTGTAGTGGGGATGAAGTCATTCTTCTCCAAGCCCGAGAATATGCGCTGTTTTTTGGAGGGAGTACGTTGACGACCGATCCGTCGTCAACCAAGGTCATAGGGATATGCTTGTTGAGGCACACAGTAGCAATATAGAGGGCCAGGTTATGTCGAGGCCCGAATGGTGGTAGATCTTCGTCGGAGAATGTCACACCGTTGGTAATCTGAGGCCGATTCTGGGCGATATGAGTGACCATGTCCGCAGGAGTAGTACTTGACGACACGGTCATGTTCATCAAAGCTTGCAACAAAGCTTGACGATGCTCGAAAGAGCTCAGGATAAGTTGCCAGATAGATACGTCGGCTTTAGTCTTTTGGAGTTGCTTGATGAGGGAAGCCTCGGAGGTCGACCCCTCACCAAGAACTTCGACCGCCGCCGGCTCTTTTGAGGTGCCTTACTCGGGATATCTTTAGCTTTCTCTACACGATACGGGCGCCCGGATCTAGTCAAATGGTTTGACTCTAGGGCATCTTGCCTCACCTTTAAGATTTCTTCTTGGGTGTGAGGAATTGTCGCACCTTTGACGAGGTAAACATCATCCTCATCATCAGCCCAAACGCCATTAATTTCATTGCCGCTTCGGAGTATGTAGGGAGTACAATCGACAACAAAATCCCCGAATGTAATCTCGTTTCTCGAGCTTGGTAGGAATTTGGAGCAATCTACGAATATTCTTCCGACGAAAACCCCTTTTAGACGGCATGGGCGAATCAAGTGAGAGTAATCGACACTATCTTCGGTAGAGACAAAGTTAGTGTGGTCGCCAAATGGATTGGTGACGTTGTTGGGCTTTATGGCCGGGATTGGGAGCGTTCCGTTCTCAATCATATCTTAATTTCGTGCTTCGCCTAAAGCACCTTTCGATCGTGTCCCTTCCCTTGATGAAAGGCACGAGTAGCCATTTGGTTTATACCATTTGCCTTGTTGTTCGGTGGGATCCGGAGTTGGACCAATGGGCTTCAACTTTCCTTGGGCCATGAGCCTTTGGAGAGCATAGGCGTAAGTGCACCCGATATCGGTGAATACCCTCGGAGCTTGGCGCGGAGGCCTTTTTGACTGTCCATCTAAGAGATTGACAGTTTCAACAAAGTGGGCCGCTGCGGGCGCTTTTGCTTTAGATGACGAAGCCCCTTGGTATCCCTTTGGCTTCTCAGCTTCAGCAATTCGGACATCGTCCTCTACCTTTATCCCGATCCTTATCAATTCTTTGAAAGAACCAAAATTCTGGTATTTCAGAGCATTACGGTAAACAGGTCGTAGATTCTTTACGAACTTATCCACCATTTCAAATTCGTCGGGCTTCTTAGCTAATTTCACGCTTTCAGCGCGCCATCTTGCGAGGAATTCAGTAAAGCCCTCTTTCTCCTTTTGCGTCATAACCTCCAAAGTTCTTATGTTGGTTTGGATCTCGACATTGTCGACATAGTGCTTGAGAACTCCACCGTAATATCTTCGAAAGTGGGGAAGTTCTTGAGGTCAAGATTGTAGAACCAAGCCTTTGGGTGTTCACCCGAGATTGGGCGAAGATTTGGAGAGCATATCAGCAGGTACTCCCTTTAGTGCTAAGTACCCTTTATAGGCCTTAACATGGTGGACTGGATCTTGATGCCCTTGAACTTGGGGATGTCGGTGAGTACCATGTTCGTGGGCAATTTGTCTGAATCGGGGCATAGGCCCTAGCATTCTCATAGTGAATGTTCTTCCCCTGGGAGAGCTTCAAACGGTCCTCGATGAATTTGAACCGTTTCTCCAAATCGAGTCGAGGTGGGGTAGATGAAGAGGAATCTTCAACCAACTTAGACTCGATCACATCCATTCGGGTCATCATGAGGTTCACGGCCTCCGTGAGCTTGTTGATAGCATCTTCCATTGCTTGACGTCGGGTTTTGGGCGGCCTTTCTACAAGAAAACCCCGTCTTTGAGTCAATATTTAAAGTAAGAGCCCCTGCACACTTAAGGACACGACCCCAACTTGACTCAAACAAAGACTCGACTTGAGATTGATTAACCAAAGGTTCGACTCACGGTTTGATTTAGATATCGGTTCATTTTAGACTCGACAAAACGACATGACTCAAACTGCCATAACTCGATTCTAAACTGGACTAGGTGTGACTAAACCCGTGATTGGGCTAACATAGCCCAGGGGTTCGAGTGAAACGTCCATAAGGCCTAGCTTGGGCGTTTTTTGTGGACTATTCTAGACCAAAAGGTCGACCAACATGACTCAAAGCCCAAGAGGTGAGTTTGGGTGACCCAACAAGGTCGTGTTCTAGAATCTTGAAACAAACCCGGCCTAACACGGCCATGACCCTGACACGACTCGACGCATTTCATGCTTGGTTGAGGTTCGAGAAACATTTTGGATTGATTTTGAAAAATGAAGGATTGATTTGAAAATGAGATTTGAAATGGGCGACATGCCTACTATAAAAGCTTGTTTTGGGCCGAAATTCTAGTCCTATTTGGGCAGCATTCCGCGTTTTGAAAATCATGCTCGGTTTGAAAGTAAGGTGTTCAAAAGTTCGGTTTTGAAAAGGACTTGGAATTTTCGAAAAAAAGGACTCGGGAAAACATATTGCACATTGTCATTCTCATGTTATAAGGATGTATGCTCTTAGACATCTCTAAGTCTCGGCAAGTCTTCTACAAGGAGGTCTATGCCCTCCATCCTTTTGCGGTCTTATAAAGCGAGGTGTCTTAAGGTAAAGTACCTAGAAGATCGTCCCCATTCCCAAGAACCACGCGAGGCGAAGTGGAAGCGAGCAATGTGCAGCTTCCTGGCATAGTGGGACGTCGCCCCCCACGCATCACGAAGAAACGCTGGGACGGCCCGGGCAAGTCGTTAAGGGTTTATGCATGAATCGTAGCACTATGAGTAATGTTTTACTTTCCAACACTTTCTTTTCAAGTTTCACCTCGGAGGAAAAGACCCTAGAAACACAGTGTAACTAGTCCTCTTTTCCCCGGTGGAGTCGCCAAACGTGGACGGGGCCCTCGGGAGGCTGCGTCCGAGGGATCCACACCTGACATAATCGACTCGAGGTTCTTTCGAATCGAATTAAGACAAATTAGAGTCGCCACCAAGTTTTTTGGGAACTTGGAACCGTTCAAGTCAACTTTACACCTTTCATCGAAAAGCATAAAGCCCATCGACTACGAGTGATTAAAGATAAAGACTTGTACCCTATATCACTTGATTAGAATGACTCTCGTAATCCAATGGTATTTAGACGGATCCACAAACCATAGATCTTGAGTAAGGGGTGAGGGTACGTGTTGGGAAGCCCATAAGGACACCCAACCCCGCCCGTCAATAACGGCCTCTACTAAGTCAAGTGTCGGATTTCAAACAAGGTCATAGCTACGTACGATGTATGATATGCAAACGTTGTTTTAACCCTAGCATGTGACAACAATTTCTATGTCGTTTTAGATGCAACTAAACTAACTTTGTCAAAGTTGTAATTTAGCATGTGGGTTGATTAATCTAAACAACATACAAACAAAGCAAACAAGGCTTAAGGGGGAATGGGGGAGCCGTTGGGATCTACCTATTACAAACCGGGCATTTCATGCCGACACAACGATAAATAAATTACAACTCGATCTAATTACAATTGCTACATACGACTCAAAACACGACACAAAACACACGGCCATAGGGCCTCGAAAACCGTGCACATGAGGGTGGCCCACGGCTCACATGACCCACGGTCCTTGGGTCATCCTCGTATTGCGTGCTCGCGCTTAATCTCATCGAATTGGACATAGGGCTACGCACCAAAGCATGCATTAGCATAAACCGGGCCATGTTGCTTTAGACAACACGCGGTTTACTACGCCTCTACAAGCATTGGGAACAACCGTCTAACCAAACAAGACTAAGGTTTTAAAAATCATTTGACTCGATAAAAGAAAGCAAACTTGAAAGATTACAACTCAAAAAACAACGATAAATTACAAACAATGAAACAACAAAGAACAAATGATAAACAAGGAAAAGGAAACAAAACGAGAAAGACGGGACACGACCCAAACCAACGGCCCAAACCAACGGCCAAGACCCGGTTAACCTAGTTCCTAAGTTAGATTCATTGGTTAGATCGAAAGATTGCGAAAAGGGATAGAAAACAACTTAGAAAACGAGTAAAAAAACGATGTCGATTGATTGTCGCGCAAGGGTGCATTCTACACGGCCTAAAGGGTCTAATTAGGTCAAATTAAGCTAATTAATTTAACTCGTCGAGTGTCAATAAGAAGGTGCTAATCACGCACTCTTATACTAGCGAGAAATTAGGTGAAAGAGAGAGATGCATTCAATTAATTACAGAATTGTTAGTTGATTTTATAACTTACGTCGAAGCCACCTAAAGTGTCTAATTAGATTATTGAATTGATTTAAAGTCATCTAATTACGTCATAGGTTAACAATCAGAAGTTAAACTAACATGCAACGGGTCCTAAGGTCCATCGATTTGGCGAAACAAGAAGAGGGTCGAAAACGAAGATCGAAGTTAGATAATTGTTTTATTTATGCCCTACTTTGAACACGAGGATATGTAAATGAGACGGGGGTGTACGACCGACAGATGTAGCGGTTTCTTTTCCCATCTCAAGTCAACGCGGGTGTTCATAGTGGTACTTTAACTCATACTCGGACTAACTAGTTTCATCGTTAATTTAAAACAATCGATAAACAAGCGAAAAAACAAACAAAAAAAGACAATAAAAAAGGCATGAAAAAAAACGAAATAAAAAGAGAAGAGAAGGGGATTTGATGCACCCTCAACCTACATGTATCGTTGACACCGTCTTGGGTCGTAATCGATGGTAGATTTTATCTCGAGAGGCCGTCGTCGACGAAGTAACAAAGCAACACGCGTTTTGGAAAGTTTCTGGACAGCAGTTTTAAAACAGTGATATCTCCCTCGTTTCACGACGAAAATTCGATTCGAAAGATGTTTTGAAAACTAGAAAGAGAGGAGAACAAGGATCTTAAAGCAACCCCTGCTCGTTTTGGGTTATTGGGCACGAAAAACGAGCACAAACAGAACTGGACAGACAAGAGTAAACCGCGAAAACAGAGTGTTATTTCACTCTGTTTTTCGAGGGATCTCGTGTGCTCTCAAGGTCAATTCGGCTCGTAAATCTTTGTCTAATGTGTAGATGGATGTTATGTGGTTAATTAGGAACAAGAAACTCGAATTTTTATGGTGATTTGATGGAGGAACGAAAGGGTTTTCGAAGGAGACACACAAACAGTTTCAGTTTGTGTGTCGGTTTTGTTTAGGGTTCTTGGAGGATGTTTAGGGTTTGTTTTTGAGGTTTAAAGCTTCTATGTGATGGTTGGATGTATGGAGAACTTAGAGGAATGAATGTATGGTCAAGGGGTGGTATTTATAAGGGTTTAAAATAGGTTAAAAGGGAGGAGGAAGCAATCGGGCTAGCTGGGAATAGCTGCTGTCCAGCAGCTTTGGGAGGGGTTTCTAGGGTTCGTTTTGGGGGATTTCTTGGTGATTAAGCTAGGATAATATGGGTAGGATACTAGGGTATGGGTTAGGGTTAATGGGTACGGGTCTTGGTAGTGTTTGAAGCGGGTTTGGGCTCGGGAATTGGCTCGCAAAACAGGGGACTGTTTGCGGTTTTATGCGGGCTGCTTAGGGTTGGTTTTGAACGAGAATTTGGGCTGCTTGTGAGGTGGTTCGAACATGGGTGGATGGGTAGAGGTCTAGGTGGGTTAGTGTACTCGATATTCGTGCCAATTCGCAAAGGAAACGGGCTTAAAAACCGAGCTAAAATCGAGCTCAAAACACACGGTTAAAAAACGAGTTCTTCGTTTTTAAAAACGATTTTTCAAATCAAATAATCCATTAAAATAAATGACTTTTCAAATCAAAAATACTCATAAAATGATTTTTCAAATCAATTATTTATTTTATTTTCAATAAAATAAACTTGGAAAAATAAATTCAAAATAAGATAAATTAAATTGAAATTACTTTAAAAAACAAACTTTAATTTAAATATCATTTAAATTAAAAGAATGAACTCACTAAAAAAACATTAATTTAAATATCATTTAAATTAATAAAATACTTCATCGACGACGCCCATTCTACATCGTAAAACGAGCTCCAAATAATGACAATGACAACTAACGAATACATGTGTCCTATCATCATCGGGTGTTTGTCGGGTTCTCTATAAATTCCAATATCGACGGATACGGGTATCTACACTTGGACTGACTAGACTCGAGGTGGACCGTCTAGTTACCCCGAAAGGTGTGAGAATGTTGGACTTTGTAGACCGATTCATCAACAGGGCCGACCCTACTTTGTTTCTCATGTTGCTTTGGAGGAGGGCATTTGGCTTTTGTTTGTTGCACGTGTATGTCTTCCAAGGACACGTTGATGAAGACTTGAGGGGTGATCCCCGTCTTTTGGGCCTTATTGAGCAAATGGAGTCACAGAGCCCGACTTGCTTATGCTTAGGGGAGATTATTTTGGGTTTGGATAATAGGAAATTCAACCGCGATTTGCCGTTCTTGGGGAGTCCCGTCATTTTGCAGGTAAAAGACATCTTTCTTCTTTTTTTTTTTTTTTTTTTTTTTTTTTTTTTTTTCGTTTTTGATGTCTAATACCTGCTTTTGGTAGGTTTGGCTTATGGAACGGCTCCGATTGATCGAGCCCCCAGTTCATGCACTTTCCTATCATTCCCGTTCGATTGCGATGAGGACGTGGTTGTACATGGTGGACTTCACTCGGGTCTGTGATTATTGGAAGAATAAGCTGAAGAGTGATGATGGCCCGTTGACTAGGTGGGTTGTACCGTGGTGGCACCTCAAGTCTGTCACTGGAGTATATTCTTTGGATCCCACTAGGTCCGTGCGCATTCCTGGATTGGAGTTTATGGTATGCATCTTTCCGGAAAGACTGATGAGGCAAGTTGGGCTGAAGCAGACGATCCCTAGGCTTGATACCGTTCCGCAGACTGCTATGGCACTTACTACAGAAAGTCGAAGAGAGTGGGCTATTAAATGGGACCAGAGAAACATGTGGTTCTTGAGCTTCTCCGCCAATGCTTTGGGGGTGTCGGATTCCTATCTGAGGTGGAGGAAGGCTGCAACTCCGGAAGAGCCTGAGAGACTGAGGAAACGCGAGCCCGTTGACTACAAGGTGCGCGAGGGAGAGAAAGAGAAGGAGAAGCATCTGACAGAGGGAGAAGAAGAAGCCGGGTTTCAAGTCATTCATCCTTCGAAGAAATCAAAGACTACTCCTGTCGCAGAGATGGTGGTTGGCAAGAATGGAAGAGTCAGGCCTCGAGAAAGACCGTTGGTGATTAGGTCTGAAGTGGTGCAAGAGCGCCCAACTTGAGGTCGTGACAAGAAATATGACAAGAATGACAAGGGCAAGGGGAAGATGGAGGAATAGCCCAAGTCTCTTTATTATTATTTGATTATTATTATTATTGTCGTAATAAAAAGGAGGGATTTTTAGAATCCTAGCCTATTCTATTTTTATTATTTGTCGTACTATTATTATGTAGGAAATGAATGAAATAAAAAAGTTAAATGGTTATGAAACCGTTGGGATTTTCTACTTATTATTCTTGTCGAATTTCAAATGCAATGCAAATGTCCTTCTATTTACATTTTAGATATAATGGGTTGAATCCCGTGAAGGATTGCCTACGTATTCACTTAGAAAGCGAAATCAAACCCTTGCGCGTAGTTCGAGTAAATGTAAAAGTATAATTGTTCGAAGCAAGAGCTTGTAATGAACATAGAAAATAAGCATGAGCTTTTGCTTACTCTGGAGGTGCGAATTTAGTTTATTTGATGATATGAGGATGACAATTTCGTCAAAATGCAAGAGCACAGTGACATTTAACTTATTTCAGCTTGGCCAGGGGCCGTTTATTTAGTGCCACAAGAGCGACACATGGGTTTACGCGAGGCGCGCTTTTGTTCCTATTCTAGGCATAGTATCGTTTCAGTTGGTCAAGGTTTGTGGGGTTTGAAAACTCATTCCCATCTAGGTCTGTGATTCTAACCGCACCCCCTGGGAGTATGGATTTGACTAGAAATGGTCCGGCCCAATTAGGTTTGAATTTTCCCCTTGGGTCGACAGGTAAAAGAGCTCTAACCGATTTAAGTACTAAGTCTCCTTCTTTGATGTTTCTTGGCCTAACCCTTTTGTTGAAATCTCGTTTGATACGTGCTTGATATGTTTGGACATTATGTAAGGCACGTAGCCTACGTTCATCCAGGAGGATGAGTTCTTCATACCTATCCCTCTTCCAATCGGCCTCCGGGATTTGGCTTTCCAGTAGAATACGCAGGGATGGTATTTCTAGCTCGATTGGTTGTACGGCTTCCATGCCGTAGGTCAAATAGAAAGGAGTAGCCCCAGTGGGCGTCCTGACGGATGTACGATACCCCCATAAGGCAAAGGGTGTTTTTCTTGGCCAATCTCTGTAGTTGTCGATCATTTTCTTGAGAATTGTGACAACATTTTTGTTTGCCGCCTAAACCGCGCCGTTAGTCTGTGGTCTATAGGGCGAAGAGTGGTGATGCTTAATCTTGTATTTGGCTAGCAATTGCTCGGTTTCAGCTTGGAAGTGTGACCCATTATCGCTAATGATCTCATGTGGGCAACCATATCGACAGATGATGTTGTTTTGTATGAACTTTGCCACATTTTTAGCCGTATGACCAGTGTAGGAAGCCGCTTCTACCCATTTGGTAAAATAGTCAATTGCCACTAGAATGAAACAGTGACCTCCTGTTCCGGCCGGGGTTATCTTCCCGATTATGTCAATTCCCCATGCGGAAAATGGCCAAGGAGATGTCATCGTGTAGAGCAATGAAGGAGGGACATGTTGTACATTCCCGAAGATTTGGCAATTGTGGCAATGTCTCACGTATTTGATGCAATCGCATTCCATTGTGGTCCAATAATATCCCAAACGTGTGATTTTCTTTGCCATCATAGGCCCACTCATGTGAGGACCGCATTCTCCGTCGTGGACTTCTTCCATCACCTTTCGTGCCTGTGAATGATCAAGGCAACGTAGGACTACACCAAGAGGTGTTCTTTTGTATAATTCTCCTTACATCAGAATGTATTGGGAAGCTAATAGGCGTATAGCACGTTGTCCCCTTTTGTCCATATCCGGTGGATAGGTATCATTAAGCTTGAAATTCAGGATTGCTTGGAACCAGGGCTCTTGTGCGATTTCCTCTTCATCGGTGATTTGGTGCACATAAGCCGGCTCTGACCGTCGTTCGATGCATAAAGTCATTTCCATCATGTGATTTGGCATATTTATCAAAGATGCAAGTTTCGCAAGAGCGTCTGCAAATTGATTTTCCTCCCGAGGTAGGTGTAGGTAGGTTACGTGATCAAAGAATTGAGCGACTTGGTCTATCCTAGCCTGATAGGGTGCAAGGCTTTCGCTTCGGATTTTCCAAGATCCTGTAACTTGGTTGATGATCAGTGATGAATCCCCATGTACTCGGAGGTTTTTAATGCCTAAGCTTACTGCCGCTTGTAGTCCAATGAGACAAGCTTCATATTCTGCAGCGTTGTTTGTCACCTCGAAGTCGAGTTTGACAGCAATCGGTGTATGCTCACCTTCAGGAGAAATGAGGAACACTCCTATTCCGAATCCTCTTAAGTTGGATGCTCCATCAAAGTACAGATCCCAGGAATCTACATCAGTTTGAAGTATATCCTCGTCGGGAAATGACCAAGTATCTATGGTTTGTGCGTCGTTGATAGGATTTTCTGCGAAGAATTCGGCGACGGCGCGACCTTTTATAACTTTCAGTGGCACATATTTAAGGTCGAATTCGAGAGCATCGAGTCCATCTTGCCAAAGGTCCGTTGAGGACGGGTTTCTCGAAGAGGTATTTGACTGGATCCATTTTGGAGTATATCTTGACGGAGTAGCTAAGCATGTAGTGACGTAACTTCTTCGTTGCCCACACAAGAGCGAGGCATGTCTTTTCGAGTTGTGAGTATTTGCACTCATATTCCAAGAACTTCTTACTTAGATAGTAAATAGCTCTTTCTTCACTTCCTACGATTTGAGCCGGCATAGCACCCATGGCGGTTTCGATTCTTGTGAGATATAAACCAAGAGGTTGATCTCGTTGTGGCGGCATGAGCACTGGTGGTTTAGCCAATATTTCTTTGATTCGGTCAAACGCCTTTTGACAATCATCATCCCACATGGTGTGGTCTGTTTTCTTGAGTTTCTTGAAGATAGGCTCACAAATCATCGTAAGTTTCGATATGAATCGACTTATGTCTTTGTACTTTTCCCAGAATCCTCGACTTCTTTTTTTTGGGGTTGTGGCATTTCGATCAGAGCTTTGATTTTGGACGGATTTATTTCTATACCACGTTGGCTAACCACGTATCCCAGGAGTTTGCCAGATGTTACCCCAAATGTGCATTTCTGAGGATTGAGCCTCATGTTGTACTTTCGTAGTCTTGCGAAGAACTTGCGAAGGTTCGCAATATGTCCCTCTCTTTCCTTAGATTTGACGATCATGTCATCTACGTATACCTCAACTTCTTTGTGCATCATGTCATGTAGGAGTGTAGTTGTGGTGCGTTGGTATGTAGCTCCGGCGTTGATCAATCTGAACGGCATTACCGTATAGCAATAGGTTCCCCATTGGGTGACAAATGCGGTCTTATGCATATCTTCCAAGGCCATCTTGATTTGGTTATAACCCGCATATCCATCCATGAAGGATAGTAACGCGTGGTCGGCAGTACTGTCCACTAATATGTCAATGTGCGGTAGAGGGAAGTCATCTTTCGGACTCGCTTTGTTCAAGCCCTAAAGTCAACACAAACACGGATTCTCCCATCCTTTTTGGGTACGGGTACTATGTTAGCTACCCAGTCAGAATACTCGGAAACTTTGATGAACCCGGCTTTGAATTGCTTGTCAACTTCTTCCTTAATCTTTAGAGCCCATTCTGTTCTCATTCGCCGAAGCTTCTGTTTCACAGGTTTGAAACCTGGCTTAATCGGAATCCTATGTTCGGCAATATCCCTATCGATCCCTGGCATGTCTTTGTAGGACCAAGCTAAAACGTCTTTGAATTCATTTAGGAGGTCTATGAAATCGGCCCTTTCGGTAGAGCTCAAGGTAGTCCCTATCCTAAGTTCTTTGGGTTCTAGTTCGGTTCCTACGTTGATGGGTTCGGTGTCCTCTATTACTGGTCCCCCTTCCCCTTCCTGTAATATTTCTTTGGCTACGTAGGGAGGTAGTTCGATTGAGTCCGGGTCTTGGTCATCCTCGGTATCATCGTAAAAGCAAATTGCACTCAAGATAACACAAAGAGTAAGCAGAACCTGATTTATTCATATTAAGATTTGAGTAAAGTTGAAACAAAGAAGTCAACTGATCCATGGTCAGTGGCGGCAAAGGGACAGTGGTTGGGGCATTTCCCGAACTACTGTGACTACTCGAGACTAAGCTAGGAGAAACGAAGGGAGTGGGGATGACGACAGGAGTGGACTCTCTAATGACTTCTCTAGACTCCGATTCTGACTCCGACTCCGACTCGAACTCATCATCTTCTGGTTCTCCTTTGACCATCTCTCCTTCTCCAGTGGTGAGCTTGAAGAGTCTTCCTTGATTTTTGGTCAATTTGATCGATTTTCTCCATCCTTTCTGCTGCTTTGTGTCGGTTTCTGTAATCAACGCGGTGGGGTTGAAGCGATCGTCTTGCAATATCATAGTAATGATCTCATCCTGCGCGGCCCTAACGAATCGATCTTCTCCAAACAATAGGCTAACAGCTTGTTCGTCTAAGCAAGGTGCTTGATGGGTTTTGACGGTAGGAACCGTTTCCGGAGGAATGAAGTAGCAATCGTGAAAGAACTCGATTCCGGCTAACTTCCTCTCAAGATAATGCCAAGGTTCGGGAAATCCATGAAAGACCTCTGAACTTCCTTCTTGAACAAAGTACCCATTTAAAGTGGGGAGATATGGCCTCATTTGGATTCCCACGTGCTTGCGGTTTTGGATTTGGGCAAGCATTTCGAGAACTTCTTCTTTTGTGGGTTTGTACCCTAGTCCAAGTGGTATCCTTGTTGAGTTACCTTCCTTGTATGGTGCGAAGGTATTCTTCCGAATAGGGTTCAAAGGCATTCCAGGGAAGTATTCCTGGGATTTGAGTATGTGGTTGACCACCAAGTTGGAGTAGGGATTATAATATAAGGGTGCCAACTCACTTTCTATAACGCTTACACTTTGGAAGCCCCCAAGTTCGTATACGGGATCCGCAAGGACTTGATTATTTGATTGCTTCTCGATTATTGCCTTGATGGGTGACGAAGTGATCGTCACTACTTTTCCATTTAGTGGGATCTTGATCTTTTGATGAAGGGTAGATGTTACCGCTTTGGAAGCGTGAATCCAAGGCCTTCCCAGAAGTATATTGAATGAAGCTTCGATGTCCACTATTTGGAAGTTAACCTTTCGTTCGATTGGTCCCGTGGCTATGGTTAGGCTAGCAAGTCCTACCACTTTTCGTCGTGTACCGTCGTATGCACGTACACCTTGATTGGTAGGAGTCCAATCCGACTCTTTCATGCCTAGCTTGTATGCCGTTTTGAGGGGTATGACGTTGACCGCGGAGCCATCATCTACCAAGGTCATTGGCACATTCTTCTTTAGACAAATGACAGTGATGTATAGAGCAAGGTTGTGACTAGCGCCAAAAGGTGGCAAGTCTTCGTCCGAGAAAGTAATAGGATTACTTAGCTTAGGTGATTCTTGGAAGACCAAGTTAACTACATCTTCAGGAGTAGAGTTATGTGCTACATTTAGCTTGGCCAAAGCTTGCAGTAAAGCTTGGCGATGTGGGAATGAGCTTGCTACTAGTTGCCAGACTGAAAGATCAGCCTTTGTTTTTTGTAATTGCTTGAGCAAATGATCAGTGGGGTCATCTTCGCTGTTATTTGGTGTGATGACGTTGATTGGACCGTTTTGAGTAGTGTTTTGATATGGGCGACCTGAATGAGTTAGGTGATCCACGTCTTGGTCTTCACCACTTTGGACTATTTCTTTGACTAAAGAGTTTTCAATGAGATATTCGTCCTCATCATCATCGGCCCAAACCCCATTGACTGCAGCTAGTTCCCTCATTCTCATGATATCACCTTCTAGTCGTATGATTTGGTCAACTAGTTTATCAACCACGGTGACTACTTCTTGCATAGTGGCATTTTGAGAGAAGGTCAATGGTACACGTTCTTTGGGTACTGCGTTGGGATTGCGTAAGGTTGTTACCATGCTTTCTAATTCCCAAACTTGTCTATCTACACTCCTTGCCCATGTGATGAAGTCGGAAATGGTAGGGGAGATAGTAGAGTAGAGCCCTTCTTTCTCAATCGCGTGAATTTCATTTTCGGTGGGAGAAATGAGGTGTGAGCAATCTAAGGTAGATTCATCACTTGTAATCACTAGAACTCCAAGAGGATTCTGAGTGTTGTTGGGCTTACCTCCTGGTGGTATTGGAAGTCGACCATCTTCAATCATATCTTAAAGCACGTGTTTCAACTTGTAGCATTTTTCTGTGTCGTGCCCTTTGCCCCTATGGTATTCACAATATGCATTTTCATCCCAAAACTTGGAATTCCTTTCGGGTTCGGGAGTAGGTCCAATGGGTTGGAGTTTACCTTGCTTCATTAACCTTTTTAGAGCGTTGGAGTAAGTATCCCCGAGGTTTGTGAATTTCCTTGGTGGGGTAGTTTTCTTGGATGGCTCGAGAAGGTTAACTTCATCGATCTTACTAGTAGAGCCGTATGAACGACTCGTGGACCCTTGATATCCTCGACCTACCGTTTTGGACAAGAGTCCTTTACGGATGTCATCTTCAATCCTCGTCCCCAATACGGTTAAGTCTTTGAAAGTCTTGATGTTTTGATATCTCAAATGATTGGCATAGATGGGTTTGAGATTATCCACAAACTTTTCCACAAGAGTAGCCTCATCCGGGCGTTCAACTAGTTGGGTGCTAGTCTTTCTCCACCTACTTAGGAAGTCGGTGAATCCTTCTTTGTCATTTTGGGTAAGAACCTCTAGAGTACGCATGTTGACTTGGATCTCGGCATTATCCGCATATTGTTTAGAGAACTCGATTGCGACATCTTCCCAAGTAGCGACCTTCTTGTGATCTAAAGTGTAGAACCATTGCTTCGGGATGGTGTCAAGAGATGAAGGAAAGATCCTTAAGAACATCTCGGGTTTGATGCCTTTGATAGACATGTAATCCTTGAAGGCACGGATGTGGTTCAAAGGGTTCTCGTGTCCCTTGAACTTAGGGATATCCGTCATGTTAAAGTTAGTTGGTAATTTGGAATTGACGGCTTCATACTTGCGATTGTTCTCCCTATAAATGTCATCCCCCTTAAGGTACATCAATTGCTCCTCTAGGTATTGGAGTCTTTTCTCAGCTGCAGTCATTCCCATGAGAGGATTCTCATCCCTAGATTCATCATCGCAATTACGTAGTACTTCACTTTCATGAGGAGGCAACCTTCCCTCAACGGAAAAGATACGGCCTTCGATAAGCTCAAGGCGGTCATATGTTTGTTCTTGGGTAATTTGCATTTGGGCAAGCGCGGCGAGGATTCGATCATTACCGTCTTGAAGGTGGTGGAGATTCATTTCATCACTTGATCCGGGCATCTTGGAAACTTGATAAGAGATCGGTGACGAATCAAAACACGATCGACCATTCTATCACACTTGCTAAAAGAGGAAAAGTTTTGACTCGTGAAGTGGGTGTGTGCCACTTGTGTTGAGTGAGTTTTGAAGAAAGACAAGGTCTTTGAAAATGTGTGTCCTAGCCAACTGTAGTGTAGTTGTAGGAGTGGACTCGAAGTGAGGCTTTGAAATGGGCTTGTGGCCCGAATTTTGACACGACAAACGGACAGAGTTTTGACCGGATTTTGCGCTAATTGGAAGCCCTATTTCGAAATTCTTGTTTGAAAAAGGGTTTTGATTTTTGAAAATTCGTCATGGTTTTGTTTAGAAATGGTGATCAAATAAGGTTTACACATTTATACAAGCATTATAACGGGATGCTGAGTGCATTTAAAAGGGATTTGGTTTAAAGGGTAGGTTGCCATACCGAACCATCAAACCCGAAGTCTGTGGAGAGGCTCGTGCCAAACAAGAGTAAGGCCGATTCCTAGTCCATTTCCTCAAGTAGTGAAGGCCCTTGATACAAACAAGAGTAAGCATCATGGTATGGATGACGTCAATCGCTATCCATCCTTAGGCCCAAATAAGAATTAGGACCGTTTAGACGGGACGATTGGTCGAATGGGTTGGGTTGGGCCTAGGAAGGCCGAATTAACGATCTAGGAAGACCGAGTTATGAGAACCGACAATTGTCTTGTACAAACTATTCCCTAACCTTGTTCAAGTTTCACCCTTGGCTACACGTAAGTGTATTATCCCAATGAGTCGCCAAATCGTGGACAGACGGGCCGCCCACGGGGCGCCTGGTGAGAACGAAACAAGCGTTTGCATTTTGTATGGAGTCGCCACCAATTTTTATGGGAAATTGGAACCGTTCGAATACCTCGTGTCATGTCAAGACACAAAGTAGTGACATGAACACTAAGCAATCGTTACCCTTAGCATTCTATGTCTAGAATGACTCTCGTGGATGCCAATGAACACGGGTGTTCACAGATATCTGGAGTAAGGGGTGAGGGTACGTATTAGGAAGCTCTTTTGATCGAACACCTAATCCTGCCCGCCTCGATAGCGGCCTCTACTAATGATTAGGGAAGTTGCCTATACTTGATATATCGTCGGCTATATGCATGCAATGCAACATCCAAGTTTTAATCCTAGCATGTGAGAATTAATACTAAGTCGGTTGACAATTAATTAGCAAACAATTGGGTCGAAGTAGGATTTAAGGTTGATTTACATGTGGAAACATACAAACAATAAATGAAATACAATGATTATGAATTACAATAATGAAAATTACAATGATTACAATGGGATAGGCGATTTATGTCGAAAATACCTTTAAAACGGATAATTTGAGAAAAAGGGATAAAAGAATAAAATAAGTAAACGAACAGGAATTAGCGTGATATTACGGGTAATAGTTAGTTAATACGTAAACTAATTAAACTATATCAAGGAAGAAACGGAGTTCGAGACGAACTCAGGCCAGAGAACAAAAGCAGAGTGCGTCCTTTGGAATAGGTGCAACAGACGCTGCGTCTGTTCCTTGGCTCAGTTCTGGCTGTGAAGCCGTATTTGCAAGCCGTTAATGTCGATTGGTGATTTTAATGGTTAATTTAATTATTTACTCGGACGAAAGTGATTAGCATGTTATTTAACATATGAATGGGTCGTGAAAACAGTAAAACATGAATGAGACGGATGCAAACGGATTAATTACATGATGAAATAATGATAGAAGTGAAAAATATTAATGAGTCCTCTATTGAAATCAATTAACTAGCATTAGATACGATGGATTAATGACGAATATGCGATAAACATGACAAAAGACGGATTAAACTATATCAAGGACGAATTCCAGAAACCCAATATGAACGAATTGAATCTCTACAACCCGGAATTGAATTATAATGACGAAAACCCGCAAATATGAATTATAAGGGATTTAAGTCGGATTTATGACAAATTAAACATGGGAATGACGGTGAATAATATACACATGTGATTTATATGTTATCATGACGAAGAATTAACAAGCGAACAAGCAAAAGAAGGATTTTGAACACGAATTACAGACGACAAACGAAGAAGAAAGAAGCGAGAATCTGCGGCGGCCTCACGAAGAGGCGCAGCGAGAATCGCTCCTTCGAAGAGGCGCAGCGATTCTTTGCGTCCTTTCTCGACGGTTATCTACTGGAAATCCGCAAAAACAGGTTTTAAAGCATGGTTTTAGAAATCGGTTTTAATGGTATTTTCGACACAAACCTTACAATTGATGATACGAAAAGTAAAATACAATAAATAAATAAGGATTATACACTCTCAGACTTACATGTTGACGAAACGAGAAGGACTAAGATATCGATTAGTGAATGCTCGACGCGAATGCAAAAAGAGTGCCCTCGTAAGAGGAAAATGATTGATTAATTAAGTTGATTGAGTGTAGTTGGTCAAATTGGTCGGTCATGCAACGGAGAGGCTGGTACCCGGAAAGATCCGAGCTTACGTGGTTGAAAGTTCAAGCACGTAGGCGCCAATAAGTAAGAACAAAGTCTAGAATGCAAAGGGAGAAGAGAAGGGCGGACACTCGCGTGAGAAATATGAGGAGCGAAGGCTCCTATTTATACTAATCACGTGAAGGAATTAGGGTTTCGGAGACTCTTTGGAAGTGAATCTCGGAAAGATATGAAAATCATGCGAGAAAGGGCACAGGGAAGAGGCGCGCAGCCCACTGCGTCTCTTGGAAGAGGCGCAGCACTGGCTTCTTTGCGTCTATTCCCGAGGTTTCCTCTGTTGAAGAAAGATTTCCGCGTTTGAGTTATGGTAGGACGGAAATAATTCGAATATCTTATGAATATTACGGGATATTATTTACCAAAAGATAAAATTTGTGAAATATGGAATAGAAATATCCGGAACATTCCAAACATTCGACTCGGGATTTAACAGTTATCAGAAAATGGAGACGGTTTTTGACCCGGACTTCGAATGTACTCTAATTACTGCCAAAACGACCGTATCGGGACGTAGATGACAACCATGAGGTAGACATTAATATTTGAGCAATCACTTGACGATAATCTTACGAATTGTCACAAATCGTTCCGCGTATCAAACATGCTGCCCAATCATCACCGGGTGGTTTGCGGGAGGTGCAGAAATGAGGTATCTACACATGTATATAAAATGGGTCACATTAAGTCTAGTTAATATAATCTACAACATCTTGTAATTATAACTAACTAATTACTCTTATCTCAAATGTTTTACAAACATTAATCAATTTTAGTGATATAACAAATTAATTACTAAATTGAATATTATTTAATCACATTACAATAAGATATATATAATACTCACTTATAAATAAATTTGTTCAATTTAAGGATTTAATTAATCCGTATTAATATACGATTAATTAATTTTACAGTTTGGGAATCGTCCTATAGGTATTACCTTAATGGATCAACTGATCACCACCGTCAAACGACAGTAATGTCAAACTCTAGTTAGCCAATCATTACCGATTAAAGTTGATCAGTTGACTATTTAATTGAATCATCCCTTACAAATTCTTATTATGAGATTTAATATGTGATCGCACTATTGTTGGGGACACATACTCCAACATTTCGAACCAGGGCAGACTCACTTGCATCGCCTACTGGCTCGTGCCTCTTCTGGCTGCCTAATGCAGGGTCTGTTTCCTTCAAGCACTTGTCTAGGACGATCCCGACTTCGGTTAACCCGAATACAGGACGGATCAAATGACAAATCTGCCCATTTTACATATTATTTGAAAAACGCCTTACTAAGACAAATGGATCACGTTATGAACCATAAACCTAACTCGGTAAATGGATGGTTAATTCCCGTCTTGCATGCAAATCAACATTAAATCCAACTCGGCATCAAATACTTGATACTTGGATTAAAACAACCGACATAGAAAGCTCACATGTTAGGTTCAAACTCGTGGATGCGCATTCATGCATTTACCTGTGGACAACGGCCCACCTGCGTATGCCCAGCCGATCTGTGGACAATGGCAGCGGTCTTTTGAAAGCCACGCTCGACGGCGTAAAAATGCTTTCGACCGCATCATTTTAGATCGGTCGGTTACTTCTCGGTAAGGGTCTAGAAACGATTAGAGATGTTCGGAGTCTCCACCAAGCATTTGTGGGATGCTTGGAACCCGTTCGAATCCACTTTATACATCGGTCAAACGAAGCACAAAGCAGTGTTTGACATAGGTACTAAAGATAAGGAATCGTCCCTCTTTAGCATCCTATCTCTAAAATGACTCTCGTACGCCCTGGATAAGGTCGTCCACTATCTAAAGTTTCTGAGTAAGAGGTGAAGGTATGTATTGGGAAGCCCTTTAATTAGACACCCAATCCCGCCCGATGCGCCTCTCTTGATCGATCTTGGTTGGTTGAATGCAAAAGTTGATAAAACGGTTTAAATGCATGAATGCGCATCCAATAATTTAAACCTAACATGTGAGAGCTTTCTAAGTCAGTTGATTTAATCCAAGTATCAAATATAAGATGTCGAGTTGGATTTATGATAGATTTGCATGCAAGACGGAAATTAAACATCCATTTACCGTATTAGGTTTATGGCGCATAACGTGATTCATTTGTCTTAGTAAGGCATTTTGCAAATATGATTTTTGAAAGAGCAAATTAGTCATCTGATCCGTCCTATATCCGGGTTGGCCGGAGTCGGGATCGTCCTAGACTAATGCTGGAATAGGACAGACACTGCACCAGGCAACCACATGAGGCGCGAGCCTGTTGGCGGTGTAAGGGGGTCTCCCCTAGTTTTGAAAATAGGAAAGAAATGGCCTGTTTAGGCGCGGGTTAGTCAACGGTTTAAGACGCATTCTGACCATTTGAAAAACATTTATAAAACGTGTTGGAAAGTGGGTTTTTGAACCCGTTTTGGTTCGAAAGGGTCGTTTAGACAGTATTTGTGTTGATTTGAAGAACGGGACTTGAATAATCATCATTATTTTGATGATATTCGATGTCGGGTTCGACTTGACAAGGTTGACATGAATAGTTTTGAAAATAATTATAAACTAATTGTTTTAAGTTTATTTGAATATAATTAGTCAATACTCATCATCGTACTCGGGTTAAAATCCGACATGGTATGTAGAACCAAGGATGACTTTGTGTTGGTGACTAATACATTTATTTTGAAAATATAAAGAAATGATGAAAGGCTTTAAAATACCTCCCAAAATGTAAAGAAATGAAATAAAAGGCTTTAAAATACCTTTTAAATGTAATTAACCAAACATTATCACCGAAACACGGATTAAACCGTCATGGTATTGGGAACCAAGGGTGAAAAATGTTTTATGGTTAAAAACTTGTAAAAATAAAATAAAATAAAATAAAAAAGGTTTGAAAATATTTGAAATGGTAAAAACCGATTACAAATATGAAAAAAGATTAAAGAGGAAAGACGAGAACAAACACGGTTGAGTCTGACCTGGACACCCCATTGAGGCGCGAGCCTCTGTGCATAACAAGGGGCTTCTGTCTCAGGCTAAAACTCAGCTTTGGCTCGTCTATCCTATGTTTTGGATCGTGTTATGCATGACTTAGTATGTTATGGTCATGAAATAAGTAAAACATGATAAAAGAAGGATTTTTACACCCTCATACTTACATGCTTGGTTATGGCGAGAAACCGACATAAGTGTAACAACTCGTTTGGTCAGAAAAGACTAGGTTTAAAACCGTTTTAGTAAGTAAAAAGAGTGTTTTGTTAAGATTAATGATGGTGTAGTGGTCGAAGTGTTCGGTCAAGTGATTTAATGCACGATGATGGTACCAAACAATGTGTAAGGCTTGTATTTACTATCGCTAGGTCATAAATACGGGTCGGATTGTGACTTAGGAAGTCGAGTCTAGAATTTTAAGGGAGAAAGAGGGGGCGGACACTCGCGTAAGTTCTCAAACGGGGGCATTTGAGGGGTATTTATAGGAAAATGAGTGGTTGTGTGAGTTTTGAGCGACGTGGCCACCTGGGCTGCTCAAAGAGGCGCGAGCCACGTCGCGGGTCTTCGAGTTGTCATGTCACTTTCACACAAATGCAATCATGATTTGTTCTATCCTAGGATTTTTAGTCACATGTTTGGTGCACAACCATTCATGAATCCGGGAAATCTGATAATAGAAGGTTTTGAATGGTTTGTTTTTTGTGTTTGACTCAGTTTGACTTGTTGTTGGAGTCGGGATTTGAATTTTGAGTCGGTTTTTGGTCCAGTGTCGGTTTTGACTCTAGTTAGTGTCATTGCAACCCCGTCGTTGTGCATTAACCACTCCAGGTACTTTAGAAAAGTTTTGAAATGTTTTATTTTCGAAATCGTTTTAAGTTTTCCGACGTAAAGTTTTACACGAACTGTCGATCAAACGCCGCGATTCCAAATCAAGTTATAGTCCGATAATCATCGGGTGTTTGTTGGAGTCTCAGCAGGGTATGTACAAAGCCCCCACTTTGACTGAGGCTTGGACAGGGCGAAAGTCAAAGTAGAGCCCCCAGGTCAATCGAAGATTACAACCTGGGGACCCAAGCGACGTCAAGGTGGCTCGAAAGGATTAGGGCCAAGGATCTACCGTTGGGAAGGGCGACGCTAAGGCGACTCGAGGGTACGAGCCAACGACCTGTCGTCGGGAACAGTTTAGAGTCTGTCGACTATCCGTGCAGGTCGTTTAAAGTCCGTCAGACTACGTACAAAGGCTCGCCAGCCATAAGAAGGAGTCATACCTGAGGCATCTTCGGATATGTCCTCGCACGTTTGCGGACAAAGGCTCGCTGCTGTGGTGCGTACATGAGGAGGGCTCGCCAGCCACGATGCGTAGTAAGGCTCGCCAGCCATGGGGCGTATATGAGGAGGGCTCGCCAGCCATGATGCGTAGTAAGGCTCGCTAGCCATGGTGCGTACATGAGGAAGGCTCGCCAACCGCGATGCGTAGCAAGGCTCGCCAGCCATGGGGCGTATATGAGGAGGGCTCGCCAGCCGCGAGGCATAGTAAGGCTCGCAAGCCATGGGGCGTATATGAGGAGGGCTCGCTAGCCGCAGCGCGTTGTAAGGCTCGCCAACCATGGTGCGTACATGAGGAGGGCTCGCCAGCCGCAGTGCATTGTAAGGCTTGCCAGCCATGGGGCGTATATGAGGAGGGTTCGCCAGCCACGATGCGTAGTAAGGCTCGCTAGCCATGGGGTGTATATGCGGAGGGGTCGCCAGCCGCGATGCGTAGTAAGGCTCGCTAGCCATGGGGTGTATATGCGGAGGGGTCGCCAGCCGCGATGCGTAGTAAGGCTCGCCAGCCATGGGGCGGTCGGTTAATTGACCGTGAGAATAGCCGCGTCGGATGGGCTTGTTTTGAAAGTAGCGGGCTCACTATGCCGCCGTGGAAATAGTGAATTTGAATTTTCAATACTGTTGTTTTTGAAATAAGCGGGTTCCGCGAGGGAGCCCCCTGTTGACATTTGAAGGAATAGCGAATTTTGTATCTTCACTACCCGTTTTTTGAACTTGAAGTGGCGGTTATAATCGCCGTTTGTCTGAATTTTGAAGAAAATAGCGAATATTAAATTTTCACTATTACGTTTGGAGTGACGGTTTATGTTGCCGCCGTTGACATGTGAAGGAAATAGTGAATTTTGAATCTTCACTATTGCTTTTGAAGTGACGGTTTATGTTGCCGCCGTTGACATGTGTGGTGAAAATAATGAAATTTGAATTTCCACTATTATTTTGAAAATGACAGTTTTAATTGCCGTCGTTTGAAATTTGAAGAAATAGTGAATTTGAATTTTCACTATTATTTTTTGAAAATTGACGGTTTTAATTGCCGTCGTTTAAAATAGCGAATTTGAAATTTTCACTATTATTTTGAAATTGACAGTTTTAATTGTCGTCGTTGAAATTTGAAAAAATAGTGAATTTGAATTTTCACTATTCGCTTTTGTATTTGAAAAATGGCGGTTTTAATCGTCGTTTGCTCGAAATTTGTGGAAATAGCGAATTTTAAATTTTCACTATTTGCTTTTGTATTTGAAAAATGGCGGTTTTAATCACCGTTTGCTCGAAATTTTTGGAAATAGCGAATTTGAATTTGAACTATTCGCTTTTGTATTTGAAAAGTGGCGGTTTTAATCGCCGTTTGTTTGGAATTTTGAAGGGAAAATAGTGAATTTGATTTCACTATTTGTTTTTGTATTTGAAAAATGACGGTCCTTAATGTCGTCATTGAAAATTTGATGTTTGTTATGGGAAATTGGGCCAAAGCCCAAAATTTCGCTAAAAGAGCAGAGAGCACCCCATTGAGGCGCGAGCAACCTGGCAAGGTAAGGGAGCTTCCCTATTTTTCTGTAAAAGACACGAGAATGGTTCGTATACCATTCTCACTTCGTCTTCAACCTTTCGACAAAACAAACTAAAAACCGCCATTGTTGGTCTCTAGCTTGCTTCCATTCGTGCCATTATCAACAATGTCATCTCAAGGTATGTATTTCCTCTTGAATCCATTTGAATTTGTTGGTCTTTTTGATAAATTGAATTAGGGCGAAATGTTTACCCTTGAAAATCGATTTGGGCGTTTTTGATTGAGCCTATTTAGAGTGAAATTGATTATTGCATTAGGTTAGAAACCTGTTTAGGAGTATAGGGGTGCCTTTGTTTGCATTTTGGTCCCCGTTCCCGCTCCCTATGCTCGAAAAACGTGAGTGGGGTGGAGAAATCGTCTCATCTCACAATGCCAAGTTTAGTTGCTTGGGTAATGGGTCCCACTAGGTTGCATTGTAGTCGGGAAAGACCGTATTTGCCATTATGGACCTTTGTTGGGGTATTGTGGGCAAAATTGGAATTTTTGCCATTCGTGACGGTCTTATGTCTAACAAAATAAGCGCCTGTTTGAGCTTGAATTGAGTCAGTTTGCCTGGAAATGGACCTCATTGGTAGTTTAGGTCGCTTTGAGGCGTGATAAAATAACGTTGTCTCGTCGTGGTCGTATTTTGAATTTTTGACCGGTTTACGCTTAAATTGGCGTAGAAATTGCCTTTTTGAGCCGTAGAAAAATACCCCATTGTATCGGGAATGTATTTTGGTTTGTCGGCGGACCTTGTGTGGGTCTCGGGGTGCCGTTTTTTGTTGTGGGTGTTTTAACTCGTCTTTTGCTTGAAAAGAAGGGCGAGTCGTTTTTTTTTTTTCGTTTTTTGTTGTTTTTTGTGAATTGTTTTTGTTTGGTTGGGTTTGAGCGGGATTGCCCTTGTTCTGCTTTGCAGGTTTTTTTTTTATTTTTTTTTTTGGATTTGTCATTTTACGCCGTCGTAATGCCGAAATTTCGGCTGATGTTCTTTGTTTGGCTTTGATTGCAGGGTACCATTTGGGACCTATGGGGTCTGTTGTGGAGGCCTTGGAGGAGGAGGACAAGTGACCAGGGAGGCTGTTGGAGCCGAGGTGGTGGTAGAGGATGCTTCCGTAGAGGAGGGGAGGCGGCTGTCGCAGCTGGCTTGTCCTTTTCGTTGTAGCTCATAGACAGGGCAGCTGATGATTGGAGGTCAACACCGGGGTGGTGCGTCGCATCATGGTCCTTGGCCTCCTTATCATCCAAAGTTTGCCAGACACTGTCTTCTTTTTTGTAGTGGAGTAAGAGCGAGGTATTACCGTCGTGGTAACCACCTCTGGTTCCGTTGTTACTCCTCTGTTTCCAGTGTTGCTCCTTTTCTTTTCCGAGCGAAAGGATAGGGACCACTTAGTTCGATAGATGGCAGATAGCCCCTAGTTCGTTGTCTTAGGCCAGTCTCTGTATGATAGATGTCTGTACTGGATCCTGTTTGAACGGTCAGTTGTTTGTATCAAATGTGTGTCGATGTATTTTGCGTGAGGCGGTTTGTATATATGTGTTTTTGGATTGTGGTTCATTTTGTGATTTTTTGGCTTTTTGTGTTGTGTTTCGGAGAAGCGTTATCGGCTGTCAACTCTCCTTTTGCTTTGCACCAATTCCTGCATCGTTAGTGTAGAGAAACAGGCAACAGGTAGCACGTATGCATAAACGTAAACACGTAAAAGCATTTGATTGCAAAAAAAAATTTAACCAAGATGACTTGAAGTTAAATTTGAAATTTGAAATTTAAAGTGATATTTTTGAAAATTCCGCGACAAGTCGTCACGTTTGGACTTCTCAAAAGGAATTGAATTGAACATTGAGCAATTAACTCGTGTCTTGAATTAAATTGCGTCGGAATTATTGAAATTGATTTGTGACTCGAAAATTTCAAACTCAAACCGTCAGGGATGAATTTTTAGAAAACATTTTTGCGAGTGTATTTGATTTGATTTTTTTGAGATCAAGACTCGAATATGTGAGTGCTCGAATTTTGAGGAAAAGTGACGTCGTGTTATCAATTTTCGATTTTATTTTGATGGAAAATTGCGAAAAAGCGAAAAAATTTCGGAATTTTGATTGACATGGAAACGATCCGTCGTGGATCGGGGCGACTAGACCTTACCCCTTTTAAAAAAAGAAAGAAAAATCCGTATGTTTAAAGCTGCGTCATGGAAACCGTGTCATGTTTCGTAAAACGCGAAAACAAGGAAATGTGAGTGTGAGTGTGAGGAAACACAAAATGTTCTGGACCGTCCCGAAGAGGCGCGAGCATTCTGGTGGGAGGTTTGAGGTGTCAGGAGAAAACACAACTTGAAAGTGACAATTCAAAGCGAGAATCCTGGGAAGAGGCCTAAAGAGGCGCGAGCTACTGGGCGATAGAATCCAGCTCTCCCTTTTTTCTGAAAAACGAGCTGATAGTTTTGTATAAATAGTGATGTTTGTGCTCCATTGTTTCATCACCCGAAACACAAAAACATCTCTACAAAACCTCTTCTTCTTCTTCCACAAAAATATTTCATGGATGCCTTTGAGAATGCGTTGCGACAATGGTGCCGGGATTTGTCGCCTCCCGAAAAGTATCAACTCATTTTCATGGGAGTTTGTCAATTGTTGGTGCTCCGTCAAGTCAAGGTACAATCCTCATTTCTCGAAGCATGTTCTCGGTTTTGGGATTCGAAACACCATGTTTTTGTTTTCCCGAAAGGTGAAATTTGTCTACTTGGCGAAGAAGTTGGATCCATTGGTGGGAGGCCGGGTTGTGTTCCGGTGCTTCCTCCGACTCGGTTGTGCTACAAGGAGAAATTTCGTTCAATGTTGGGCTTGTCGACAAGTCAAGTCAACTTTCTTCTTGCTCCACATGGTGTGGATATGTTGGCTCTTATCAACATCTTTTCAAACCGATTAGATGCCAATGTTTCGAAGGTGGCTAGGAGAAGGGCTCTTGCCTTTTGCCTTGTCCATGTGTACCTCTTTGTTGATTTTTTGAAGAAGGATGGGCCAAAATGCTACGGTAGCATGACCCTTGTACATGTGGTTGAGTAAATGAACCATGGTAGAGATCCATCGTGGTTGGTGCTTGGCGATATCATCCAAGCTTTGGACAAGGAAGGCTCTTTCGGAGAAGCTCCTTCATTTGGGTCCCCAAGAATCCTCCAAGTGTGGCTATTGGAGAGGCTAAGGTATATAGAGCCTCCGGTTGATTCTTCTTCTTATTCCTTCCGTCACCTTACCATGAGGAAGAAATTGTACTCGGATAGCTTTGCTTCCGTCAAGGCTTATTGGGCCGCGAGATTGTCGGAGGAGGGCGGTCCTCACATCCGTTGGATGGTGCCATGATGGCACCTGAGGTCCTTCACGGAGTTGCCCGCTACATGTGCTAGTTCTCGTTCTTTTATGGTGGTGGGTTTGAAGGTTGCTTCCTTCATCTATCCCGAAAGGCTCATGAGGCAAATGGGGCGTCAACAAAAGGTGCCCGCTCAAGATACCCTTGTCCAAGAGAATGTTTTCCGGAACTACGAGCTTGTGGAGGTCTTTGAAAGATGGTGGGCCACTCGGCCGCTTTGGGAGGTACCAAACCCTGTTGCCACGACATGGGTGACCCCCGCTTATGTCAAGTGGTTAAGAGCTCCGTCCTTGGAAGTGAGGTCCAAATTCCGTAAGGACGAGGTTGTCGACTTGAAGTATCGAGAGGTTTGCAAGGCCAACCGTGCCTAATTTGAGGATTATGTTGATGGAGTTAGCCCGGATGTGATGAGACCACCAAAGAGAAGAAGCTCGGGTCCCAAAAATGTAGTGGGCCGTGCATGGGCTCGTTTCGAGCCGAACATGGGGTCTTGCACTAGACCGGAGGCCGTTGCCGTTGTAGATCCGTTGAGGATCCATTCTGAAGAGGAAATCCATGCTAGGTGGGCCATAAAAAAGAACAAGCGGATGATGTACCTCGAGGGAAAAGGCAAGGATAGAATGGGAGAGTGAAGACCTTCATTACCCACTTTATTATTATGTTGTATTAGTGTTATGAGTTTTTATTATGTTGTATTAGCTATGTTTTGTGTATTTTGTGCTAGTTTTATTATGTGAGGTGTTTTAGTCGACACCTTAGCTTTGACAAGTTGTAGACTCGTCAAGCTTTATTTGTTGTTGAAATTGTAATCCCTCCCATTATTAATTAAATAAGAGTATTGCTCGTGTCGGAATTGTGAACGCTTGTTTCTTCCACCCATTTTGTAAAGGCAATTCGATTTGAATCGTCCTAAACATTTGCACTTGGGAAAGTGGAATTTTTGTGGGAAGGGAGAAAGACTCATTTTTTGTATTTTTGGGGAAAAGGGGAATGTTTTTCCCTTTCTTTTTTTGATGGGGATGTTTTTTGTGTGTGGGTTTTTTTTTATTATGGAAATGGTTGTATCCTTCTTGTGTAAGAAAGGACTGCCTACGTATCCACCTGAAGAGGTAAAATCAAACCATGTTCGTAGTTCAGGGGTTTTTGTGAATTTGTTTTAGTGCAAATGGGCGTTGCCTTTGACAGATCAAAGGACATTCGAAACGGGCAAGGTGTCGCAACTTAGACTCGATAAAACATGCTATTTCGAATCAGAACGCGTTGAGGAACTTGACTTGAAAAGGGTTAAGGTGGCCGCTAGTTGTAAAACTAGGTGTAGATACCTTATTTCTGCACCTCCCGCAAACCACCCGGTGATGATTGGGCCGCATGTTTGGTACCGCGGAACGATTTGTGATAGTTCGTAAGTTTATCATCAAGTGATAGCTCAAACACTTGTGTCAACCTCTTAATTGTCATCTACGTGCCGATACGGTCGTTTTGGCAGTAATTAGAGTACATTTGGAGTCCGGGCCTAAAAACCGCCTTCATTTTCTAAAACCGAGTCAGAATGTTCTGGAATGTTCCGGATACTTCTATTCCATATTTTGCAATCTTTTAATCTTTGGTAAAGAATTTCCTGTAATATTCACACAAAATATTAAGGAAAACAAGATTAATCCGTTATTCCATAATGAAAACACAGAAATCTTTCTTCCGCAGGAGCAAACCACTTGGGAAAGGACGCAGCAAGTGCTGCGCCTCTTCCAAGAGACGCAGTGCCTGCTGCGCCACTTCCCAAGTCCTTTTCTGCGTATTTTTCGTATCTTTTCATATCTTTTCGAGATTCACTTCCAAAGTTTCTCCGAAAAACCCTACTTTCGTCGTGTGATTAGTATAAATAGAGACCTTCGGTCTCACATATTTCTCACGCGAGTGTCCGCCCTTCTCTTCTCCCTTTGCATTCTAGACCACGTTCTTACTTTTTGGCGTCTACGTGATTGAACTTTCGACCACGTAAGCTCGGATCCTTCTGAGTACCAGCCTCGTTTTGCATGACCGACCAATTTGACCAACTGATCCGGTCGATGTCGTCGCTCAACCAATCAAACACATTTATAATACTCAACAAACAACTAGTTAGCGGTAAGTCGAGGTCGATCGATGGGACGGTGTGCTTTGGGTTCTAAGTCTATCTATCTCAATTTATGCTAGTGTCACAATTGATTGGGTTTGTATTTGTGTTCTAGACTAATGCAAGTAATAAAGTAAAACAAGCAATGAAAGGAAAGATGTAAACAAATGATTAAAAGTGCTAGGATGTCATGGGGTCATGGGGGATTCATGGTATTTGACCATACAAACATGTTCACAAAGTTGCAAGCAATTAATGTTGTGGAGAAACCGAGTTGGGTTATATCTTACGGTTCTTAGGCAGAGTTGGGTCCCGGAGCCGAATCGATTAGATTGTACAACACCTACAAGTCGACTTACTTTCCTCCTAATCAACTTCAATGCATGGTCTAACAAGACTCGAGTTGGTTTATATCTTACAAGTCAAGTTGAATAGATAAGAGATGGTTGAAAATGCAAGGATTCATAGGCTTAGCATTTCATCAAACATAACATGTGCATAAAGTTGACATCACAACAAGCAAGCAATTTAATCATATGAAAACATATTAATTTAAGCATGAATCAATCCCCATGTTTGTTTCCCCTAATTACCCACTAATCCTAGCTAAGAGACTACTCACTCATTATCAAGTTTAACATGCTAACAAGGTTGTCAATCATATTAACAAGGTAAAACATGATGAACAAGTAAGAAAGATTAACAATAATTAAAACAAGGATTAAGAGAGTTATACCTATGGAGATTCCAAATAATAATGCAAGAATAAAAGAAGAAACTTGATGATTGATTGGAAGGGTTGTCAATCCTCCAATAATAACCCAATAATCTTCAATTACCCAATAATAAACTTGAATAATAAACTTGAACAATAATTAAGGAGAGATTAATGTGTAATTTGTGGAAAGATTAAAGAGTAATCTATTCTAATCTACTCCTAATCTAATCTAAAGAAGGATTTTCTACCCAAAAACAACATCATACTTGATTAATTACAAAGATGGGGTATTTATAGTGGAAATTAGGGAGGATGCATTAGGGTTAACTAAGGGCTAAACTAGTAATTACACTTTTTAAGTTGAGCAAGGAGACTCCGGTATTTTCTGAGAGAAGGGAGTATTTCACGGAGCTTGAAGAACACGAAAATCGCTGGAAAGGAATCCGGGCGGATTGTTGTCGAGACGGACGGATTGTGGCAGGGGAATCCGAGCGGATTCAAGAGAATCCGGGCGGATTCGGTGGAGGAATCCGAGCGGATTCAGAGCAGGACGCTCGGATTGTTTAGTGGAGACGGGCGGATTTTGTGACAATCCGCTCGGATTGTTCTTCAGCAGTGGTTTTTGTTCTTTTCTTCCCTTTTTGCTCATTTCCATTTTATTCTTTCGGGATTGGTCTTTAGTCCGTGCTTCCTCTTCATACTAGTCCATCTATTATCGTCAAGTAGCTTCCAAGTGTGCACGAAAGACGGGAATTTCCGCCTTATTATCTCCTTTTCTACAAAACATATGTAATGCGATAGAAAAGCAAATAGGAAGGTTTTGACGGATAAAATGGCCATAGAATGTTATAAAAGTATGCAAAATAGGTTCAATTAGGGGACTAAATGTGCGCAAATAATGTTCACATCAAATATCCCCAAACCGAACCTTTACTCGTCCCGAGTAAAGAGGTGACTAAAACTAGACCTTTATTTAAACTAACCTAATAATATAGCCGATATGAGACAATTAGCGGGTCTCACTCCGCCCCTTCAACTCACAACAAGACAACCATGAGGTAGGATGCCTTCTTGCAAGGCAAGGTGGGTCTTGCCAAAATGGCGACACATCCAAACATTAAAGCACACAAAACAAGTAATGGATGCATCTACAAAAGAATAGCCACTTTCCTCATCTAAGTGGCGGAAATTATCTACAAGGGAAGCAATTCAAGGGTACACACTCCTTCATAGATGCAATTTGTTCAAACTACTAAGCCTAGAAGGATACTAATAAATCACCTCCAAAATGTGTCAAGCTAGGGTACCTTTGTCCTCAATCGTTAAATGCTTTTGTCAAGAGTAGACTCCCTATGGTGTTAGAAACACTGGAGGATCGCGGAATTCCCCCTCTTGCCTAGACAAGAAGAAGGGTCGTCCCCTCTCTACCATGCACAAAAATGGATATGATGGATGAAGGGATCAATAGATATTTGAGTATCACTTTGGGAGTTTGCTTTTATTGTTGTTTCTCCCCCCAATTTCTTGTGGCATATAACATTTGAGAACACTTTTCTTTTTTGCCATTTCTTTTTGATTTTTGGCTTTTCAATACTTGACAACCTTTTTGCATTTCTTTTTGAACACTTTCAAAGTCACCCCAATTAGTAACGAGGGTGCCTTGTATTTGAAGCTTTAGGAGTCTATTTTTGCTCCTCTTTTCTTTTGATACATTTTTGCAAACTTTCTTTCACTTTTCATTTCATTGAACTCAAATTGATTTCTTTTTGTGCCCATTCCCTTTTGTTGACAAAAATATGGTAGAACATGGATGATGGATGTATGGGTGCATGGTTTCAAGGGTCACCTTGGAATAAACGGTTGCCAAGGAGTTATCACACCACAAGGTACTCTTGACTAGGCCTTAATCCATGGGTCAAAGGATACTAGCATGACACATCCTAGGGTGTTTTACAAGCATTCTAACAAGCAAAGTCTTAAGAACAAAAAGCATCTACTAGGGCCTATATACACTTGTCAAGCTTCCCAAGTAGACGGTTTCGCAAAATTTTTCTAACATGCAAACTACATGCCATGATGCAACTAACATATAAACATCCTAATGCAAATGATTCTACCAACTAATATGTCAAATAATCTAAGTGCAAGTCCTAAGTTCACATTGTTTTTACCGCATCAATCAAAATAAAGCCACATAGTCATTAACATAAAGAGGAAAAAGGAGATTGGAAAGATCATACCATGCGGTCTTCAATATCCTCATGTCTCGGATGTGGTGTAGTCAATCAATGTGAACAAGGATAGAACAAACACAATATATACAAAAAATATATACAAGTCTACACTACAAAGGAAAAGAACTTGTTTTTGGATTTTTCAATTTTTCAATTTTTTTATGGTTTTTGATTTAATGAAATTAAAAGACATATTTTTGGGATTTTTCGAAATTTTTTTTTTTTTCAATTTTTATCCTTTTTGGAATATAAACTCCCATCCCCACTTTATTTTGGACATTGTCCTCAATGTACATGTAGGAGTAGGAATAAAAAGGAAAAACATGTTTTTGGATTTTTGGATTTATGGAAATTGAAGTACAAATGCAATGATATGATATGAATGAATGCATGCTCTAACTAAATGAAATTCTATATGACATATATAACAAGTGAATGCAATCTAAACTATACTATATGATGCATGATTTAAACTATGGTCACTTATGATCAAACCTCCCCAAACCGATTTAAACACTATTTCTAGTGTAGAAAAGAATAGGATTGGTCATTAGTGACTATGCATGAACTCTAATCTATATGCAGCTATCTACATGAATCATATTACAATGCAACTATACTATATAAACTAACTAATGTAAATGCAATATGAAATATAATACAAATGCAAGCTAAAGCTACACTAAATGAAATGTAAATACAAAAGAGAGAGGGAGAGATGGGTATCATACAAATGGAAGTGGTGGAGTAGGCCTTTTTCACTCGTCATCCTCATTTTGGTCATAGCCATAACCATGAGAGCTTCCGGCTTGATCATGTCCGGGTGCTTGGCCCCAATATCCTCCTTGGTCAAAACTTCCTCCTTGACCCGAGTACCCTCCACCTTGGCTAGAATGCCCTCCATCGCCGCGATTCCAAGCTTGGTCCCCATAATTTGGGAACAAGAGCTCCGGTTGTGCCCAAGAAGGCTTAGGACCATTGGGGTCAATATACCCTTGTTGAGCCATGTTATAGTATTGGGGGTAGAGGGCTAAGTAGTTGTCTTCCCTCCCTTTATGCACTCCAAGGTCCACTCTATTCATGAGTGCCATTAAATCATTAATCCCCGGGGTATTGGGGATTTCCGGCTGAAATGGGGTATACGGAGTGGGGTAAGGTGGTATAGGGACGTAGGAAGGTGGGCGCATTTGTATACCCGGCCCTCCACGAGGTGGTTGACGGCGTGGCTCTTCCCTTTGAGGGGGATTTTCAAGAATTTGGATATCAAGGAGGTAGCTTGGTGGAGGAGAGTATGGACTCAATCTTGGGTCAATGCCCGGTATCTTCCATCCTTCAAGGATCATCGAAGTGCAACCCTTGGTGTACCATTCCACACTCCCATCTTGAGTGTAGTTGCACCATCGGTGACTATAGAAGATGGTGTGCTCATCAATCAAAGTCCTCCCTTCAAGAGGAATATAGGCTCCTCGGGCATTGAACCCGGGACAAAGGTGTTTAGCCAAAATTGTAATTAGACCTCCCATCACGAAGGTCTTAAGTTGATATGTCCCTTGAGCAAAATCATGGAGCCTAGTGAGTATCTCAAGTGGCGTATTGAAGTTATAACGCCTCACCGCTCGAACATTCAAATAAGACTCAAGAAAAGTTAAGTCGATGAGAGTACACCGATCTTGCTCGTACCTCCCATTGATGCACCCGGCTACAAAGCGTTCGGTGAATCGAATCACCGGATGTTGGATAGCAAATGTATAGCAACGCTTTATATGGGTAAAGTTCCTCCCGGAGATAGCTTTCCAAAGAAAATCCACATTAAAATTATCGGGCTTTTCGGTATAGTCGGTGGGTACTTCAAAGCCGAAAACATAGGCAAATTCCTCAAGAGAAAGAACATGGTTTTGGTTGCATAACCTAAACCTCATGCCTATATGGTTGCGGGCATCCGCCATAATGTGAAGGCTACTCAAGAACTCAAGGGTGAGACTAAGGTAAGTCTCTTCATGAGCATGGAAAAAGTTCCCAATGCCAAGGCCATTAAAGAACATTTCGGTAGGGTACCTTATCTTAAGGATTTCCAACACCCTAGTGTCAACAAATTGAGTAGGTTCGTATTTCTTACCTAGAAGCTCGACGAATTTTTCGCGTTGGTCGTCGGATAGGAAGATCACTTCTTGGAAGTTGTTGAGTTGTTCAATACCTCCCCTCATTATCACATCTCGTGGTGTTGAAGAGGTTGATCCCTTGCGCTTCTTCCCGATTGATTCAATCAATTTCTTGGCCTTTCCCTTTGAACTCATGTTGGTGATGGGGGTGATGTGGGTGTTTTTGAGGATATGAAGGTGATTTTGAGGATTTGAGAGAGTGTTTAGGGTTTGGTAGGATGAGGAAATGAGGGAGAAGGGGGGTGATTATATAGAAGAAGTAGGGAATCCGAACGGATAGGGTTGGAACTAACCCGTTTTATCCGCATGAACAGTACAATCCGAGCGGATTACAGTCGGGACGGGCGGATTCTTGATGGGGAAGACGGGCGTCTTTTGTAGAATCCGCACGGATTGTAGAACAGAGAAATTCTTTGGTTGAGAAGCAGGAAAAAGACGGGCGGATTCTGCATGGGACGGACGTCTTTAATCAGGACGGGCGGATTCTTGGTAGTCCGCACGGATTCTGGCACAGATTAAAATCTTGATTCTAGACGTCATACGGGACGGGCGTCCCGTGAAGAGGACGGACGGATTGTCTGGGACGGGCGGATTTCTTTGAATCCGCTCGGATTCTTCCTAAATTTTAGCTTTTCTTTTCCGTTGGCCCTGGACGGGCGGATTCGCTTGGATCCGAGCGTCTCTGCTTCTTTCTCCTTCTTCTTTCTTCTTTCGTGAAATGATAAACCCCTTTTCACCGATTTTCTCTTTTTCCTTATCTTTCCTGAAATTTGCTTAGGAAACATGTAAGATGACTCTCTCTCTCTCTCTCCTCTCTCATGCAAGAAATTAAATGCAAATGTAAATGTGCAATATTATACAAAATAAAATGGTTCAAGAAATATCTTACAAATGGTGGTTTGAGGTAGGACTCCACCAAACTAGTTCAATTTGTTGCAATTCTTATCCATAGAGCTCAAAGCTCTTAACAAAAGGTCAAAAACTTGTGAACAAGCTCCAAACAAGCATAAGTATGGGTTGCTCCATTTGAAAATGAAATTTGGCCAAGGAGGTTTGTAAAATGCTCTTTTTCTTGTCTCCTCCTTAGCGTTAGAGCTTTCCCAATGCTTCAAAGTAATAAGCCCATGATTCTTGTCAACACTTGGTATGAAGTATGGTTCATGTCCATCCGAAGACTTCCATTTACCAACTTCTTCTTCAATTTTGGTTATGACGATAGCATCTTGATTTTTCAATCCTTCCAAGGTGGAAGGAGAATTTTCATGACTTTCATGATCGGATACCATAGGAGTCGAGATTATGGGTGCCAAATCTTCACAAGTAGCCTCACGAGCAATTTTCTCTTTGAGCTTTTTCACCAAATAACTCTTGTAAGAAACTTTGGCTTTTTGAAGAAGATCTAACATATCCTCTTCAATGATCATTGGCTCCATGGTAGGTGCCAAGTGGTCTTCATGAAGGATAAAGGAAGGACGTTCTTCTTCATGATAGGGTATCTCGAATGCCTCAAGGATAGGCTCCTCAAGCAAGGTGATATTGTGAATCCCTCCTCTAGGTTCATCATCATTGTTGCTATTTTCATGTAAATCATGAATGGGGGCTTCATCTAGCTCTTTTTCCAACACCTCAACGTTCACGTTAAAGGACACACCCTCATACTCACAAAGGTTAAGAACATTTGGTTTGCTCAACCTCATGTCTTATTCATCAAACACGACACTCTCATAGTCACAAGAGCTCAAGGAACTTGGCTCCTCCCACTTTTCATCTTCCATGTCAAATGTCACTACTTCAAACTCACATTTATGCTCAATATCCAAAGAGTGGTGGTGAGGGGTTGCTTGGAATCCTTTTAATTGGGCAATTTGAATCCCCAATTCCTTTCTTTGGATAGCGATGTTTTTAAGAACATCTTCTTCTCTTCGGCTCTCTTCTAGCATTTGTTTGAAGAAGTTTTGTTGGTCTCCCATCATTTGGAGAATCATGTTTTGAATGGGTTCATTTCTTTGTTGTGGGTGGGTGTGAAAATGGTTGCATTGTGGTATTTGAAGTTCATTGCGAAATGGGTATTGGGTGGGTGGTTGTTGTTGATATTGGGTGTGGTAATTTTGGTGGGAAAAATTGGGGTAGTGGTTAGGATTTTCATTGTACGAATAATAAGGTAGGTTTGTGTTGACTTGCTCCTCAAACTCCCCATACCCATAGTCATACTCAAAAGATCCACCACATACTCCATATGTAAAGTCTTGAGTCATCATCACTAAGACAAGGAAACAACTACAAGCATGGAAACTACACAAAAACGGTAAGAACAATCCTTGAGGAACAAGTTCCTCAAGGTGAAAGCACAATTAAAATAGACAAACAAGTAAGAACTTAATCACATAGCACCATCCCCGGCAACGGCGCCATTTTGATCCGGTCGATGTCGTCGCTCAACCAATCAAACACATTTATAATACTCAACAAACAACTAGTTAGCGGTAAGTCGAGGTCGATCCATGGGATGGTGTGCTTTGGGTTCTAAGTCTATCTATCTCAATTTATGCTAGTGTCACAATTGATGGGGTTTGTAGTTGTGTTCTAGACTAATGCAAGTAATAAAGTAAAACAATCAATGAAAGGAAAGATGTAAACAAATGATTAAAAGTGCTAGGATGTCATGGGGTCATGGGGGATTCATGGTATTTGACCATACAAACATGTTCACAAAGTTGCAAGCAATTAATGTTGTGGAGAAACCGAGTTGGGTTATATCTTACGGTTCTTAGGCAGAGTTGGGTCCCGGAGCTGAATCGATTAGATTGTACAACACCTACAAGTCGACTTACTTTCCTCCTAATCAACTTCAATGCATGGTCTAACAAGACTCGAGTTGGTTTATATCTTACAAGTCAAGTTGAATAGATAAGAGATGGTTGAAAATGCAAGGATTCATAGGCTTAGCATTTCATCAAACATAACATGTGCATAAAGTTGACATCACAACAAGCAAGCAATTTAATCATATGAAAACATATTAATTTAAGCATGAATCAATCCCCATGTTTGTTTCCCCTAATTACCCACTAATCCTAGCTAAGAGACTACTCACTCATTATCAAGTTTAACATGCTAACAAGGTTGTCAATCATATTAACAAGGTAAAACAAGATGAACAAGTAAGAAAGATTAACAATAATTAAAACAAGGATTAAGAGAGTTATACCTATGGAGATTCCAAATAATAATGCAAGAATAAAAGAAGAAACTTGATGATTGATTGGAAGGGTTGTCAATCCTCCAATAATAACCCAATAATCTTCAATTACCCAATAATAAACTTGAATAATAAACTTGAACAATAATTAAGGAGAGATTAATGTGTAATTTGTGGAAAGATTAAAGAGTAATCTATTCTAATCTACTCCTAATCTAATCTAAAGAAGGATTTTCTACCCAAAAACAACATCATACTTGATTAATTACAAAGATGGGGTATTTATAGTGGAAATTAGGGAGGATGCATTAGGGTTAACTAAGGGCTAAACTAGTAATTACACTTTTTAAGTTGAGCAAGGAGACTCCGGTATTTTCTGAGAGAAGGGAGTCTTTCACGGAGCTTGAAGAACACGAAAATCGATGGAAAGGAATCCGGGCGGATTGTTGTCGAGACGGACGGATTGTGGCAGGGGAATCCGAGCGGATTCAAGAGAATCCGGGCGGATTCGGTGGAGGAATCCGAGCGGATTCAGAGCAGGACGCTCGGATTGTTTAGTGGAGACGGGCGGATTTTGTGACAATCCGCTCGGATTGTTCTTCAGCAGTGGTTTTTCTTCTTTTCTTCCCTTTTTGCTCATTTCCATTTTATTCTTTCGGGATTGGTCTTTAGTCCTTGCTTCCTCTTCATACTAGTCCATCTATTATCGTCAAGTAGCTTCCAAGTGTGCACGAAAGACGGGAATTTCCGCCTTATTATCTCCTTTTCTACAAAACATATGTAATGCGATAGAAAAGCAAATAGGAAGGTTTTGACGGATAAAATGGCCATAGAATGTTATAAAAGTATGCAAAATAGGTTCAATTAGGGGACTAAATGTGCGCAAATAATGTTCACATCACCAACTCCACATTAATCAACTTTAATCAATCTCATTTGTTTTCCTCTTAGAGGGCACTTTCGTCTATATTCGAGTCGAGCATCACTAAACGTTAACTTAGTTCATCTCGTTTCGTCAAACATGTAAGTCTGAGGGTGTAAATCCTTCTTTTATTTATTGTTTTTTATTATTGTAATCATAATGTAAGATTTATGTCGAAAATACTCTTAAAGCCGATTTGTAAAACCATCTTTTAAAACCTTTTTTTACGAATTATCATAAGACAGACGTTAAGAAAGGACGCAGCAACTGCTACGCCTCTTCGAAGGGACGCAGTACCTGCTGCGCCTCTTCGTGAGGCTGCCGCAGTTTCTGCTTCCTTTCTTCTTCCTTCGTCTTTTGTCAATTCGTTTCTTTTATTTTCTTTCGTTTGTTCTTCGATTCTTTGATATAACGATTTAAACATAGTAATTTAATATATTATTCATCGTCATTAGTATTGAATTCGTCACTAAATCCGGACTTAAATCCCTTATAACCAATATTTGCGGGTTTTCGTCATTAAAGTCAATCCGGGTTTTAGAGATTCGATTCATTAATATTGAGTCTCTGGAATTCGATCTTTGACATATTCCCATCTGTTCTTTATCATATCCATCATTAATTCATCATTAATAATTTGTTTAACCTAATTAATTTGTATTTGTTAATTAATCCTTTTAATCTTGTAAATAATTCGTCCTAATTAGTTTTGTCCATGTTTTATCGTTTTTATGACCTTATTCACATGTAAGTAATCTGATAATCACTTTCATTCGAGTCAATTATTCATAATCGATCATTAAAATCACCAACGAATATTAAAAATTTGCAATTCCGGCTTCACAGCCAGAACTGAGCCAAGGAACGGACGCAGCAACTGCCTGCTGCGCCTCTTCCAAGGGACGCAGCTCTGCTGCGCCTGTTCCTAGTTGATTTCTATCCCTGAATTTACGTTTCTGCCTTGACCTAGTTTATTATTTTACGTATTTAATTAACTATTGATCGTATTATCATCCATAATCTGTGCGTTTATTCATTTATTCTTTCTTTTCTAAAATCATCCGTTTTAAATGTAATTTCGACATAAATCAATAAATCCGATATAATTATTGTAATTTTCCTTTATTGTATTATTATTGTATTTCTTTTATTGTATTGCTTGTATGCTTTCACATGCAATTAGCCTAAATTTCTACCTCGACATTAATTGTATGTTAAATTACGTGTTAACCGACTTAGTTAATTCTCATATGCTAGGAATAATTTATTGGATGTTGCATTGCATGCATATAACCGTCAATATATCGAGTATAGACAATTTCCCTAATCATTAGTAGAGGCCGCTATCGAGACGGGCGAGATTAGGTGTTCGATCAAAAGAGCTTCCTAATACGTACCCTCACCCCTTACTCCAGATCTCTGTGAACATCCATGTTCATTGGCATCCACGAGAGTCATTCTAGACATAGAATGCTAAGGGTAACGAGTTCTTGGTGTTCATGTCACTACTTTGTGTCTTGACATGGCACGAGGTATTCGAACGGTTTCCAATTTTCCACAATAAATTGGTGGCGACTCCACAAATGCAAACAAACCAAAAGAGTGAAAAGCTTGCTTCACTTCTTTGCCCCCGTGGGCCCGCGTCCACAGTTTGGCGACTCCGCTGGGGATAATACACTTACGTGTAGCCAAAAGGGTGAAACTTGAACAAGGTTAGGGAATAGTTTGTACAAGACAATTGTCGGTTTTCATAACTCGGTCTTCCTAGATCGTTTCATTCGGCCTTCTTAGGCCCAACCCAACCTATTCGACCAATCGTCCCGTCTAAACGGTCCAAATTCTTATTTGGCCTAAGGATGTATAGCGATTGACGTCATCCATACCATGGTACTTACTCTTGTTTGTATCAAGGACTTTCACTACTTGAGGAAATGGACTAGGAATCGGCCTTACTCTTGTTTGGTACGAGCCTCTCCACAGACCTCGGGTTTGATTGTTCGGTATGGAAACCCACCCTTTAAACCAAAACCCTTCTAAATGCACTCATCATCCTGTTATAATGCTTGTATAAATGCTTGTACCTTATGTGATCACCATTTCTAAACAAAACGATGACGATTTTTGTAAAATCAAAATCCTTTTTAAATGTAAAAATTTCGGACTTAGGCTTAACAATAGCGCAAAACCACTCGAAACTTTGTCCAATTGTCGAGTCAAAATTTGGGCCTCAAAACCCATTTCAAAGCCTCACTTCGAGTCCACTCCAACAACTACACTAAAGTTGACTAGGACCAACATTTTCAAACTTCGTCATTTCCTCAAAACTCACTTGACACAAGTGGCACACTCCCACTTCACAAGTCAAAACATTTCTTTTTCAGTAAGTGTGCTAGAATGGTCGATCGTGTTTTGATTCGTCGTCGATCTCTTATCCAGTTTCCAAGATGCCTGAAACAAGCGACGTGAACTTCAACCAACTCCAGAATTATAATGATCAAATCCTAGCTGTGCTAGCTCGTCTCCAAGTCACTCAAGACCAAGTATACGACCGTCTTGACACAATCGAGGGCCGAATATATGTCGTGGAAACGAGGATGCCTCCTCGAGAAAGTGAAGTGTCTGATGAATTTGTGAATAACTTCGGGGACGAAAACCCTCCCATAGGTATGACTGTAGCTGAGAAACGACTCCAATATTTGGAAGAACAATTGGTGTATCTCAAAGGGGATGACATTTATAGGGGAAATAATCGCAAATATGAAGCTGTGAGTTCCAAGTTGCCAACCAACTTCAACATGACATATATCCCTAAATTCAAGGGGCATGAAAACCCTTTGAACCATATCCGTGCTTTCAAGGATTACATGTCTATCAAAGGCATTAAACCCGAGATGTTCTTAAGGATATTTCCTTCATCTCTTCACACCATCCCAAAATAATGGTTCTATTCTCTAAAGCATAAGAAAATCGCTACTTGGGACGATCCCGCAATCGAGTTTGCTAAGCAATACTCGGATAATGCTGAAATCCAAGTCAATATGCGCACTTTAGAGGTTCTTACCAAAAATGACAAAGAAGGTTTCACCGACTTCCTAAGTAGGTGGAGGAAGACTAGTACTCAACTTGTTGAACGTTCTGACGAAGCTACCCTCGTGGAGAAATTCGTGGAGAACCTAAAGCCCATCTATGCAAATCATTTGAGCTATCAAAACATTAAGACCTTCAAAGACTTAACCGTACTAGGGACAAGGATCAAAGATGACATCCGTAAAGGGCTCTTGTCCAAAACGATAGGTCGTGGATATCAAGGCTCAACAAGTCGTTCTTACTGCTCTACTAGCAAAACTGATGAAGTTAACCTTCTCGAGCCATCTAAGAACAGTACCCCACCAAGGAAATTCACAAATCTAGGGGACACATATTCCAACGCTGTGAAAAGGTTGATGAAGCTGGGTAAACTTCAACCCATAGGCCCTACACCCGAACCAGAAAAGAAATCCAAGTTCGGGGATGAGAACTCGTACTGCGAATACCATAGAGGCAAGGGACATGATACAGAAAAATGCTACAAAATGAAAAATGTACTTCAAGATATGATTGAAGACGGTCGCCTACCAATACCGCCTGAAGGTAAGCCTAACAACACTCAGAATTCTCTTGGAATTCTAGTGATTACAAGTGAAGAATCTACCATAGATTGTTCACACCTCATTTCTCCAGTCGAAGATGAAATTCATGCAATAGAGAATGAAGGGAACTACTCTACCATTTCTCCAACCATCACCGATTTCATTGCATGGGCAAAGAGTGTGAATAGGCAAGTCATGGAACTAGAGAGTGCAGTGGCAACCCTACGTAATCCTAACGCAACACCTAAAGAACGTGCACCACTAGTCTTCTCTCAAAACACTACAATGCAAGAAGTAGTAGCCATGGTTGATGAACTAGTCGACGAAATTATCCAATTTGAGGCTGAAATCATGAGAATGAGAGAACTTGCTGCCATCAATGGAATATGGGCCGATGATGATGAAGACGAATATCTCATTGAACACTACCTAGTCAAAATCAGTGAGCAAATAGTCCAAAATTGTGAAGACCAAGATGTAGATCACCTTACTCGTTCGGGACGCCCATATCAAAACACTTCTCAAAACGACCCCATAGCAAACGGTCCAACCAATGTGGTCACACCAAATGATAATGAAAATGGCTCTACTGACCATTTGCTAAAGCAACTACATAAGACAAAAGCTGATCTTTCAGTCTGGCAACTAGTGGCAAGCTCATTCCCACATCGCCAAGCTTTACTTCAAGCCTTGGCCAAACTAAACGTGGCACATAACACCACACCCGATGACGTGGTCAACTTGGTCTTCCAAGAATCACCAAAGCTAAGTAATCCTATTACTTTTTCGGATGAAGATTTGCCACCCTTTGGTGCTAGTCATATCTTGGCTCTTTATATCACTGTCATTTGCCTAAAGAAGAATGTGCCAATGACTTTGGTAGATGATGGTTCCGCAGTCACTGTCATACCCTTGAAAACGGCATACAAATTGGGCATGAAAGAGTCGGATTGGACCCCTACCAATCAAGGTGTTCGCGCATATGATGGTACACGACGAAAGGTAGTAGGACTTGTTAACCTAACCATAGCCACAGGGCCAATTGAGCGAAAGGTCAACTTCCAAATAGTGGACATTGAGGCATCCTTTAACATACTTCTGGGAAGACCCTGGATTCACGCTTCCAAAGCGGTAACATCCACCGTTCACCAGAAAATCAAAATCCCACTAAATGGTAAGGTAGTGACGATCACTTCGTCACCCATCAAAGCGATAATCGAAAAGAAGTCAAGTAATCAAGTCCTTGCGGATCCAGTATATGAACTTGGGGGCTTCTATGTCATAAATGTCATAGAAAGTGACCTGGCACCCTTATACTTCAATCCCTACTCTAATTTAGTGGTCAACCACAAGCTCAAATCCCAGGGATACTTCCCAGGAATGCCTTTGAATCCTATCCGAAGAAACACCTTTGCACCCTACAAAGAGGGCAACTCACAAAGAATACCCCTTGGACTAGGATACAAACCCACTGAGGAAGTTCTCGAGATGCTCGCTCAAGTTCAAAACCGTAAGAACGTGGGAATCCAAATGCGACCCTACCTCCCTACCCTAAATGGATACTTCGTTAGGGAAGGAAGTCAAGTAATCTTTCACAGATTTCCCAAGCCTTGGCACTATATCGAAAGGAAGCTAGCCGGAATCGAGGTCTTTCACGATTGCTACTTCATTCCACCAGAAACGGTTCCTACCGTCAAGACTCGTCAAGCACCTTGCTTAGACGAACAAGCTGTGAGTCTACTATTTGGAAAAATCAATTTGTTAGAGCCGCGCAGGATGAGATCATTACCATGATACTTCAAGACGATCACTTCAACCATACCGCGTTAATCACAGAAACTAACACCAATCATCAGAAAGGATGGAGAAAATCGATCAAGTGGACAAACAATCAAGGAAGACTCTTCAAGCTCACCACTGGAGAATGAGAGATGTTCAAAGGAGAACCAGATGACGATGAATTCGAGTCAGATTTAGAGTCGGAGTCAGAGTCGGAGTCTAGAGAAGTTCATAGAGAGTCTCCTCCTGTCGTCATTCCCACTCCCCTTGTTTCTCCTAGCTTAGCGTCAAGTAGTAGCAGTAGTTCGGGAAATGTCCCAACGGCTGTCCCTTTACCGCCACTGACTACAGATCAGATGGCTTCTTTGTTTCAACTTTTCTCAAATTTTAATATGAATAAATCAGGTTCTGCTTACTGTTCGTGTTATCTTGAATGCAATTCTGTTTACGATGATAATGAGGATGACCCAGACCCAGACTCAATCGAAATACCTCCCTACATAGCCAAAGAAATACTACAAGAGGGGGAAGGGGGACCAGTGATAGAAAATACTGAACCCATCAATGTAGGAACTGAACTAGAACCCCAAGAACTTAGGATAGGGACGGCCTTGAGCCCTACTGAAAGGGCCAATTTCATAGACCTCCTGCACGAGTTCAAAGACGTTTTTGCTTGGTCCTACAAAGACATGCCAGGGATCAACAGGCACACCGCAGAGCATAGAATCCCAATCAAACTAGGTTTCAAACCCGTGAAACAGAAGCTTCGTCGAATGAGGACATAATGGGCTCTCAAGATCAAAGAAGAAGTCGATAAACAATTCAAAGCCGGGTTCATCAAAGTTTCTTAGTACACAGACTGGGTAGCTAACATAGTACCCGTACCCAAAAAGGATGGAAGAATCCGTGTTTGTGTTGACTTTAGAGACTTAAACAAAGCAAGTCCTAAGGATAACTTTCCTCTACCACATATCGACATATTGGTGGATAATACGGCAGATCACGCGTTACTATCCTTCATGGATGGATACGCATGATATAACTAGATCAAGATGGCCATAGAAGATATGCATAAGACCGCCTTCGTCACTCAATGGGGAACCTATTGCTACACGGTTATGCCGTTCGGGTTAATCAACGCCGAAGCTGTGAACCCCCGCTATAACGCGGAAAATATAACTTATAAATTTAAGCGGAAATTAAGAATTTTTTTGAAACTTTTAAAGTTTAAAGCGCGGATTCATTAAAACCTAAAACAAAACTAGAGAATGCGAAAATAAATATTTAAATTATACAAACTTGGTAGTCAAGGTGAGGGAAAATATATCCCTCGAATGACAAATGGTAAAAGCTGAGTATAAGCAATTCTACTAAACCGACTACTAGTCCAAGGTGCTCGCTAGCTCACACGTCTAAACCCCACAAATGCGTCTTCACAAACGTGTCATTCATGTAAACATGAAAGCCACAGTTAGTGGGGAGTAACTCAGGGTTCTCCCAGCCACATTATGTCAAAACGAACATAACAAAGAACATAAACAAATAATCATATTAGATAAGTTATGAGTGAATCGACTTATAACTAAACATGGGATCATACGTGTTTAAACCAACAAGGATAAAAGAAATGATGGAATAAACAAGTAAGTAAGGCATAAGCAACAATAAAATAAATGGAGAAGAAAGACAAGGAAACAAACACGACCACTTAGCCACGAGCACGTATTTCAACGAGATATGACCAAAGTAACCATCCAAATAATGAAACACATTTACTACTCTTAGACTATAATTTCCCCGGGTAGGACTACGATAATGATACGGTCCTAGTCTAAATCTGCAGATTCTCAGGTGTACATCCCGATTCGACGTGCGCCAGCACAGCACGCAACCAAGACTCAACTACTCATGGAGACCGAGTACCCCAATCGCCAGAACAGCACGAAAGTGGTGGAAAGACTAAGATAAGACTAACTTGCCAGCACAGCAGAAGTGGCCCAAAAACCACACTTTCCAGAACAGCACAAGTAGGCGAAACCCGTACTTGCCAGAACAGCACAAGTAGGGCGAAAATGCATGTCAAGCACATACGATGGTATTATGGCATTTCTACAAGAATACGACTCACGAGTGTAAGACCAACACAAAGTGTAGACGGAGTATCCGACTCAGAGGCTACCTTGAAAGCATGTCCGAGATACCATACACAAGACTACATCCTAGACTCCAACCTCCTGGTAGGACGACGATCATATCGCAACTAGAGGGCTTATAGCTCACCTCTAGTGTCCGATAGGACCAAGACTCAGACAACCAAACAATACTAGACATTATTAAGAATACGACTCACTACAAGTGACTATTTATAATAAATATCTCATACTTGCATTATGTTAATAAATATTTCATCTTATAATTTAACATGCCGGTTAAATACAGTATAATAAGCGATAATGACTAATTTACGTTATGTGAAATCTACAGGATAAATGTGACCAACTCAAGCGATCATTTATGAGCCCATCAAACAAGTCATAAAAACCAAATACTTGAAGTCACAGGAAATCCATCAAGTTAATCATGCAAAGTCCAACCATGTAATCATGTGAAGTCCAACATTTAAAACATAACAAGCTCAAAAGAAGGAAGTATGTAAATTCCCCATATAAATTATAGTGAACCCAATCTATAAAATATAATGAGCGGTAATGAATAAACGTTTCATTTCTCATTTACATGTTACTTGAACAAAGTATAAATAACCGATAACAAATGAATTAACTAATACGGAACACGAGGCAATACGTAAACAAACCAAAATTCAAACCACCCATAAGCATATACGAGTCAACAAGGGAAAACTTTGGTCATGATACGAATAAAAAGCATAAATAACCATCATACACAAAGGATATATATATTTAAAGAACTTGAAACGGTAAAACGGGCGCCATTTACTTATACGGACTCTGAATCGAGTGATTCATGTGGCTAAACCACCTAATTTTTCGATGCCGGTCCATCTGTCATATTTTCAGTGGCATTGGAAGTCACACCGGTCAGATACGATGGGTTCCAGGCCAACTCGGGTCACCCAAAATAGTCTCAAAAATGCAACTTTAGCAAGCTAAATGGAACCGTCTCAAAACTGAAACTTTAAGCAAGTAATGATACTAGTGACATAGAAAAACAAGCACATCTAATTACCCGTCTCATAAGAAAGCCAAAGATACCATCTTTACTCAATTTAAGCAAGTAAAACCTTGTATAAATCCATCTTAAACAACTACACATATAATCTCATAAGAATCACAATTACTAGCGTATAACAACAAAACATAACATATAAACATACAAATGACATAATAACGAGTAACCCATCACCGTTACCTCATTATTTCTTCAAAATGCAAGATTTCGACTCAATACCATGCCGGTTGCCCAAAAGGAAGCTCAAGAACCGAGTTCCCAAGTAAGACCTCGAAAATTGTGCCACAAAAGTCCTTACCAGCAGCAAGGGTGAGGGAAAGTCAATATCTTTCTTACCTAGAAAGATGGAGAGCGAGGAGAGGAAGAGATAGGCGTGAAAATCGTTGAAAACCGATAAGAAACGAAGGTTTTATGGCCATTTTAGTGAAGGAGGTGGAAGTTGTGTAACAATGGTGTTGTAGTAGTGTCTTTGTTGCTGAAAAATGAATGGCGGAGGGAGAAGATAGGGTTTAAGCTCTTATATGGGTGGAGGGAAAAGAGTAGGATGAAGGCCCAAAGTTATCTTAGGCTCAAACTATCATTTTAAGTCGATTTTACCCTAAAATATAACTCGGACCTACTACAAACTTAAGACGGATATTTTTTTATCATTAATATTATTTTACATGTAAAGCCACATTTTTATAAAAACGGTGTTAAAATACAAATAAAATAATAAAATGGCTAATTAAATTATAAATGCCAACACGGAAAATTCGTGGGTGTTACAATCATCCCACCTTTTAAAAAGTTTCATCCTCGAAACTTGAAAGTTGAAAAAGTAAAACCGCAAGGTTGTAGTCAAATATTTCAAAGTCGACCATCCAAAATATTTACAAGATTTTATGCCATAAAAATTTAGTGTTTCTTAAAAAGGTCTCATAAAGAATTTTCTAAAAGCCCAAGTTTCTCGTCAAAGGAACGGGAGAGTTCTCGTTGCGCATTCAAGAACATCATCATTCCATATCGAAGACAAGGTAAAAGACAAAATCGTACGTCGATAAGCGTAGAACCCGTTATTAGACGTCTCTAACAACAAGTCCTAACATCCGATCAAACTTTAAAACAAATTAAAAAGATAATCCACTTCAAAGTTTCTAAAGACGTGACAAATTAAAAGCGAACTTTCGTTTCCAAACCCTTAAAATGAGTAAAGTTTTGCAATAGTAATGTGAGATTTAAATAGAGAATTTCAAACGGGACTTAAAACGGGTTGAAGTTGCACAAGATGGAAAACAAGTTAGGCATCATAATCATTAAGTACGATAATGGGGTTCAAACCCAACAGACCAAAAGACTAAGTCGAACTTCTACGGGTAGGAATATGAGGAAAAAGTCAACGAGGGGGATAAAGGGTATAGAGTTTTATGAGTCACTAGTTTCAAGTCCAATGGAGAAGCACAGGGAAAAGCGTAAGAAGGGGCACGAACGGTAAGGCTTACGGTCAAGGTAGAGAAGAAAATTATGGAGCTTAGAACTGCCACAAACACTTTAGAAAAAGTTGCACCCTCATCCAAAATTGTCAAGTCAACAAATCTCTCTATTATTTCTCCCACAACGGATTCCCAAAGGCAAAATTACACTTAATTGAAACATCATTTCATTACCTCAAATACTCCAACAACTTCAAAGTTTCGAAACCACAGGATCATTAAAGACTTCTCTATACTAAATTTCTCTCAACTCAAAACTCCTAGGAACTAATTCAACAAATTTCAAGTCTTATATATCCTCAAACTATTTATGGTTATCAACATTCCCCAAAGTGTTTCTTTCAAATTCCACATCTTAGGACATTACTTACCATCAAGCTCTCAAGAATTCAAGGCTTTAGTCGTAACAACACTTCATCATCACTTCATATCTCTATACTTTAATACCACAAGGTGAAACCATATTCACCACTTAACAATTGGTGTCAACTATACCATTACCTCTTATGACTTCCAAAACAAGCGCTAAGACTCTCCAATAACGCAACTTAGTCTCACTCTCATCTCATACCTTGAGTAGTATTCAAATTTACTCACTTACGCTGACTAATAATCCAACAACACCTCTAAGTCGCTAGAAGAGGCTCTACGGTACTCAATTAAGGTGGCTCATGCTCATGAAAGTCCTTCATAATATAAACGGTTTATAGTTTTGTTTACAAGTAGTATGAGTAAAGTCATTTCCCAATAATGGTATCAACAAAAGTTTTAGTAATAAAATTTCATTCATATTATTTGTATTCTAATCAAAATATTATAATTTAGAGGTAATTGGAAATTATACAACTTGATAAAAAGATTTATTTTGATGAAAACGAAAACTTTAATGGAAAGATAAAATATACCAAAATACATTATAATTACCAATTTCTTATATAGTTAACACACTTAAGTGTCAATAATTTTCTTATTTAAAAAGATGTAATTTTGTTAGGAAAACATAGTTTGCTAGTCTATTATTTTAGAAGATAGGGAATTACTCACAAGGTAGTTCTCTCCCAATTACACTCTCAAATCCATGTATGTTCCATAACGTCAACCACAACTTCAAAGCTCTAGTCTCACATATAACTCAAACTTTACGCAATCGATTGTTTAATTAAATCACACTTATTTCAAATTAAGCATCTAAACTCTAAAATACCCAAGTACGCCAACTCACTTTCCAAGAAGTTAACCGCTCATCACAGGGGTTGGCGTTCAAAACAAAATGCTTTCCTCAAAACAAAACTTGACCATGGTGAACATCTCACAAAGGAAAAAGGGAAGTGCCTTCAAAAGGGAATTATAAGAGGGGGAGATACAAATGCTAAGTTGGAAGGAAAGATACGAGAGTCATTAACAAGGGGCGAGAGTCGAGGTAGGGCCAACAACGGTGTCAAAGATAGAGTTTTATAGGTTACCATCATCAAATTTAAAGAAGGAGCACGACGAAGTTAGGAAGAGAGGTATGAACGGCAACGCTTATGGTCAAAGAAAAAGGGAAATTAGACAACAAGGAAACGTCGGATGCTCAAAACTCAAATAACAACATCATCCTAAACGGTTCCTAAAACTTCCTAATAAAATCAATCTTACAACCACATTACCTACAAGGATTCCTCAAGATAACTTACGATACTTTACATCTAAGCTAATCTATGAAACAAAGTACTTCACCACACTTGCGATTCAACAATTCCCAATCACTAAACATTCACAACGACTTCCACAAAACAAGGTCAAAACTATTAACAAGGCTATACTCATACCCGACAAACGTCAAAAGGCAACAACAATCTATGTATGGCTATCAACATCCTAAAGGTATCTTTTTCCAAACTCAAATCATAAACATTACTCCATGTTTACTCCTAAGGTAACAACGCTCAACCTACTAAGCTTTAAAATCTCAAACATAAACAACAAAGCCAAGTTCTATAACCTTAGTATCATAGGCAACTCACACTTAACACACAGAATCCACCAATCAATTAAACTCACTTTATCAAGGAACTAGGTATAAGAATCACTAAGTATGTCTCATCACACTACCTAAGTCCTTCTAAAATCACAACCCCTAAACCAAGGTTATGGGTCAAAAATAAACAAACTCCACAAAGCCAAAGTATCCAACCAAGATTAACATCCCACAAAAGAAAGAGAACTATCTAATAGGCGTCAAGGGAGGACAAGCAAGGAACAAAGGACAAGTTAGGAGGGTACAAGAGTAGCTTCCAAGGGAAAAAAAAGAGTTTAGAAGAAAGATAGGTACCAAGAGGTAAAGAATAAGGCAAGGAACACAAAGAAGGAGGAATATCTTCGAGAAAGAAGAAGCATTCTTCAAAGGTTGAACAAACCTTCAGTTTCCGGCACTAGGCACCAAGTCTTGATCTCCACATAGGTAAGTTCACGGTCATTGATCAAAGGGCACAACAATTATTAAATGACAATGAACAAACATGTTAGAACCTAACAAAGAGCAAACACACTACAGACTACCACCATTGGTCCTTAAGTCAACCCATCTCTCATTCATTATTCAAGGTCAAATTCAAGTTTAAATTTGGGGTACACATGTGTGCGTCGGGAGAAACAAAGGCTCTGATACCAACTGTGAACCCCCGCTATAACGCGGAAAATATAACTTATAAATTCAAGCGGTAATTAGGAATTGTTTTTAAACTTTTAAAGTTTAAAGCGCGGATTCATTAAAACCTAAAACATAACTAGAGAATGTGAAAATAAATATTTAAATTATACAAACGTGGTAGTCAAGGTGAGGGAAAATATATCCCTCGAATGACAAATGATAAAAGGTGAGTATAAGCAATTCTACTAAACCGACTACTAGTCCAAGGTGCTTGCTAGCTCACACGTCTAAACCCTACAAATGCGTCTTCACAAACCTGTCATTCATGTAAACATGAAAGCCACAGTCAGTGGGGAGTAACTCAGGGTTCTCCCAGCCACATTATGTCAAAACGAACATAACAAAGAACATAAACAAATAATCATATTAGATAAGTTATGAGTGAATCGACTTATAACTAAAAATGGGATCATACGTGTTTAAACCAACAAGGATAAAAGAAATGATGGAATAAACAGGTAAGTAAGGCATAAGCAACAATAAAATAAATGGAGAAGAAAGACAAGGAAACAAACACGACCACTTAGCCACGAGCACGTATTTCAAGGAGATATGACCAAAGTAACCATACAAATAATGCAAGACATTTACTACTCTTAGACTATAATTTCCCCGGGTAGGACTACGATAATGATACAGTCCTAGTCTAAATCTGCAGATTCTCGGGTGTACATCCCGATTCGACGTGCGCCATCACAGCATGCACCCAAGACTCGACTACTCATGGAGACCGAGTACCCCAATCGCCAAAACAGCACGAATGTGGTGGAAAAACTAAGATAAGACTCACTTGCCAGCACAGCACAAGTGGCCCAAAACCACACTTCCCAGAACAGCACAAGTAGGCCAAACCCGTACTTGCCAGAACAGCACAAGTAGGGCGTAAATGCATGTCAAGCACATACGATGGTATTATGGCATTTCTACAAGAATACGACTCACAAGTGTAAGACCTACACAAAATGTAGACGGAGTATCCGACTCAGAGGCTACCTTGAAAGCATGTCCGAGATACCACACACATGACTACATCCTAGACTCCGACCTCCTGGTAGGACGACGATCATATCGCAACTAGAGGGCTTATAGCTCACCTCTAGTATCTAATAGGACCAAGACTCAGACAACTGAATAATACTAGACATTATTAAGAATACGACTCACTACAAGTAACTATTTATAATAAATATCTCGTACTTGCATTATGTTAATAAATATTTCATCTTATAATTTAACATGTCGGTTAAATACAATATAATAAGCGATAATGACTAATTTAGGTTATGTGAAATCTACAGAATAAATTTGACCAACTCAAGCGGCTCATTTATGAGCCCATCAAACAAGTCATAAAAACCCAATACTTGAAGTCACAGGAAATCCATCAAGTTAATCATGCAAAGTCCAACCATGTAATCATGTGAAATCCAACATTTAAAACATAACAAGCTCAAAAGAAGGAAGTATGTAAACTCCCCATATAAATTATAGTGAACCCAATCTATAAAATATAATGAGCGGTAATGAATAAACGTTTCATTTCTCATTTACATGTTACTTGAACAAAGTATAAATAGCCGATAACAAATGAATTAACTAATACGGAACACGAGGCAATACGTAAACAAACTAAAATCCGAACCACCGATAAGCATATACGAGTCAACAAGGGAAACTTTGGTCATGATACGAATAAAATGTTGGAGCTTGTGTCCTCCACAAATTAGTGTGATAACATTTGTAAATCTCTTACAGGTTCACAAGGGTATACTTCGTATATTTAATCAGTTGATTAACGTTTACCTAATAACGGTTGGCTTGCTAGAAAGTTTGACGTTATTATCATACAGATGGCGGTGATCTACTGGTCCCTAAAGGTCACACCTATAGGATGTGTTTGAGAGATGTGGTTATAGAAATATAATCACATTGATGCCTAATATGACTAAACAGTTAGTCAATGTGTTGATGAGACAATTATTTAATGAATATTAAATAATATTAGTAGAGACGAATTAACTGTCAATTTGTAAATTAAATATAATAAGTTATATTTAATTAAATGTATGTAATGTTAGCTTGGACGAATTAATCTGTTAATTCGTAATTAAATGTAATCGGTTATATTTAAAATCAACAAGATGAATGTGTCATAGTGGTAATAGTGAGGGTACACAAACCAAGAGGTCATGGGTTCGATCCTCACTAGATGACAATTTAACAACATTTTATACATTTTTGGAATAACCGAAAATAAGGAAAATATTCTCCTTATTTCTGTGATATGGGCCGAATTAGGGAAGATTATATCTCCCTAATTCACTCCCATTTTCGGTTTGCATAAGAGGTGAAAGGGAGATCATTTTCTCTTAACCTAATTTTTGCTCATCATTTCTCTCATCAGAAAACCACACAAAAATAAACCTAAATTTTACAGAAAATTTGGATCGATTCTAGCATAATCAAAAGGGCATATCTCATATCGTCTTGGGTGCAACTAATAAGCGAATATCAATTTTGATATTGTTCTTAGGCCGTTTTTGCTAGGACTGAAGGTTATTTCTGAATCCTTTACTTTTGTTTATGTACTTTATTTTATGACTAGTGATCGTCTTCATTAAATTCGTTATAATCCTTTAATATTAAGGGAAGCATACAGATTATTTCCCACAAGTGGTATCAGAGCAAAGGCCACGAATTATAATTTTGATGATTTTCATAAAATGATTTGTACAAAGGGTTTATGAATCGGGGAAAAAAAAAACCACACGGCTGTTTTTTTTTTATTTTATGCCGATTGAATTTTTTTTATGCAGCCGATTTGTTCTTGTTTTTTATGCGATATTTCTATTTGATTTTCATATTGTTGTTTTTAATCAGTTAAGATAATAATATGATAATTTGTAGGTGTTTCGATTTATTAAATCGAGATGTAAATGGAAATCAGTTTTGCCGTATTGATTATTTTTTAGCCGTGAAAATTTTTTTTTACTGTTTATGTACTGTTCACGGTTGAACAGTAATGAAAAAAAAAATCTGTTTTTTTTCCTCTCTCGGTTTTTTATAAAAACCGATTAAAGTTTTTTTGCGGTTGTTTTTGTTTATGCCGATTTGAAAAGCATCCGAGAAAAGTTTTTTTTGGTTGTCACTGTTCACGTATTACTGTTCACAGGGGACAGATTTAAAAAAAAAAAAAATTTGTTTCGGTTTTTACAGATAAAACCGTGTATAAAATAAGATATAGACTGATTCGTTTTTTGAGTTACCGAATGAAAAGAAGGAATTTTTTTGTTTTCTGTTTTTTCAGCCGTGCTGAAATAGTTTAAAAAAAGAAAAAAAATTCTTTTGAGTTTAGCCGAGACATAAAAAAAAAAAAAAAAAAAAAAGGGATTTTGTTTTTGTTTGTTTTGGCCAATTATAATTGTGAAGCGGTTCATAATTCATAGATACCTAATTTTTAAAGCAGTTTAAAATTTTGACAGACTGAATTCATATTACAAGTTTAATATGAATTAAGATTGAAATTAATGTGATTAATTGAGGAATTGTTACTTAATTTAATTTAAATAGGTGGTTTGGATAAATTAATCAACATAATTAAGGAATTGTGTCATGTATGTTTAATTTATTTTTAGTTGATGCATTTTAATTTTTGTTGAATGAATCGATTGAATGAATTTAATTTACGTATTTTTTTGCAATCGGTTGTAATTTGTAATACTTAGTGTGGCATTAGTCAAATTATATTTTCGTAATGAAGGAAACATGATTTTTTATGTAATTATGAGATCTCGAATCTTTTTTATTTTTCCTTTAGTTTTGGGTTTTGAAATTAGAATGTAATAAATAGGTTTATTATGTAAATTTTATTTATTGTATTTTTCAAAAGAAGACTAAAGATGGAGATTGGAGCTAACTCCCGCTGCATGGATCAAGATGGAACATCAAGACAAGCTACTCGGGTCCAAGGATGGATTCCAAACTTGTGTTTAATGTTCTTTTGATAGGATAGGCCACACTAGGACTTTATTATTACTTTTACGTTTTTCTCATTCCTATTGCTTTTCATTCACATGATAGTGTATGCATCATATTCCGCCTAAAACCAAACCACCTACTACTAAAATGCATGAAAATTGACTCATATAGGTTGTATGTTAGTTTTCATGGACATACAGATGTCACAGAATTATTAAGCCATCACCTTAGTTTATTCATTCTCGCATGTTAGATATTAGTTCACTTAAAATGAATTAATATAAAGTTGATGGGATCTTCCTCTAAAACGAAATTGAGAACTAGTATTTATAAGGCAAACAACTATAAATCCCTTCTTCGTCGGTAGGCATAATATGACCCCTTCTACGTTGGGTAAGTAGTTGTGTTGACTTAGTTTACCTCAACATCATAGTCCGAAGAGTTTCTCGTGATTATGATGGACTAAAGATAGTATTTACAGAAATTTATCGACCAAGAATTCTAACGGTAGAATTAGCTAAAAGGTTAGCTTATCAATTTACAGAGAATTGAGTCTTGGGATCATTTATATAATTCTTGAGGGAGATCAATTGTATAAATGTTTTGAGTCTTCGCGTTATGACAGTAGTTCATTAGACTTAAAAATATAAACGATACACATGCTTATTATTTTTATTCTTCTTCTCGCAGTGTAGAACACGTATATTTTGATAATATTGTTACAACTAAATGGCTGGAAATAACGCAATCCCAATGCCTAGTGCCACACTTGATCGCGCGTCCTGGCTTAAAATTTTTATGGACCAGATGAATCAGTTCACACGTGTGAAAAACGACGGGTCCAACTTTGCGGGCTGGGAGGCGGCACTACGGAATGCTGCCATTGCTGACGGTAAGCTTAAAAACTTAACTGAGCCAATACCGGTCAACCCAGGCCCAAATGCAGGAGTCAACGAGTCAGTCGCTTATAGTGAATTCGTTATGGAAGCGGGTGCGATAAAGAACGTACTCATCTTTGCAATGGAAACCAATTTGCAGAGACGCTTCCTTGCTCAGGGTGCAAACAAGATTTTCACCACGCTCACTAACGAGTTCTCAAAGGCACCGAGAATCGTTACTTATGAGCATACCTGTCGCTTCTTTGATGCGAAACTCCAGAAGGGCTAACCGGTTAGCCCACACATTCTTCACATGATTGAGAATGTCGAGAAGCTGGAGGCACTTGATTGTAAAATCAGTGAGAGCATTGTCATAGACCGAATGCTTCATTCTCTTCACGATGGTTTTGCCCTTTTCAGGGCGAACTACTACATGAATGACTTGAAAAAGAGTCCTCATGAGCTACAATCCCTTCTCGTACAGACCGAGAAGGATATGAAATTGAGTGGGAGTGTGAAGCAGGATGTTCTCACGATTTTCAACAAGGGTAAAGGTAAGGGCTAGACTTATGGCGACCTAGCTGTAGGTGAGCCAAAGTTTAAGAAGCCAGGAAATGGTAAGAGTGGGCCCGGTGAGACTAGTGGCTCACAGGGCAAGGCAAAGAGCAAGGGAGGTGACATTGAGTGCCACCATTGTCACAAGATTGGACATTGGAGGAGGAACTGTCCCGTGTACCGTGAGGACATCAAAGCAGGCCGCGTCGTTCCTGTTGGTATGTCATCTTATATTCATATGATTGAGATTAACCATGAAAGTTTCGGAACTTGAGTACTAGATACTGGTTGTGGTTCTCATCTGTGTAATCATTTGTAGGGCCTAAAGAACATCACACCTCTCGCAAAGGGTGATGTGGACCTGCGAGTCGGGAATGGAGCACGAGTTGCTGCAGTCTCGAAGGGAACATACGTAATCCAACTCCCTAGTGGTTTTGAGTTATTTTTATTACTGTTACTATGTACCCTATTTATCTAAGGATTGTATTTCTATTTCCGTACTTGATATAGACGGTTTTGCATTTTCAATAAAGGATAATAGCTGTATTTTCTTTTTATGAAATTATTTATGGCAAAGCAGTTTCCATGAATAAAATTTACATCTTAGATCAAACCACGGAAGTATTACACATGAATAATAAGAAATTAAAGGTTGGTGACAAAGATCAAACCTATCTATGGCATTGTAGAATGGGACACATAAATGAGAAACGTGTAAAGAAACTCGTCGATAATGGGACTATTCCCGCATTCGAATTTTCTACATATGGCACGTGTGAATCATGTCTCATTGGCAATATGACTCGAATTTCCTTCAAAGGTGTTGGAATGCGCGCAAGTGACCTATTAGGACTCATACTTACTGATGTTTGTGGACCTATGTCAATTACCGCTAGAGATGGCTATAGATATTTTATCACTTTCACGGACGATTTGAGTAGATACGGATATGTCTACTTAATGAAGCATAAAAGTGAGTCCTTTAAGAAATTCAAGGAATACCAGAACAGAATTTAGAACCAACTGGGTAGAAAGGTTAAAGCACTCCGTTCAGATCGGGGTGGCGAATATCTTTCAAATGAGTTTGATCAACACCTGAAAGACTGTGGAATCGTTTTGCAGTTAACTCCACCTGGAACACCTCAATTGAATGGTGTGTCCGAACGGAGAAATCGAACCTTACTTGATATGGTTCGATCCATGATGAGTCACACCATAGTGCCTGATTCATTATGGGGTTTTGCTCTTTTGCCAGCTGCTCTTATACTTAACCGAAGTCCGTATAAAGCTATCGACAAGACTCCATATGAAATGTGGAAGGGAACGGTACCTAACTTGTCCTTTATTCGGGTTTGGGGCTGCGAGGCTTATGTCAAGTGGTGACACGAGGATAAGCTCGGCCCGCGATCGGTCAAGACATACTTTATAGGTTATCCAAAAGGAACATTTGGTCATTACTTCTATTCGCCTACCGAACATCGAGTTTTTGTTGCGGCTAGTGCGACGTTCTTAGAGAAAGAATTTCTCGAGAACAAGACGAGTAATAGAACCTTCGAGCTGTCGGAGATTCCAGAACCAACGACCAAGGAACGGATGGAGGAAGTTGTTCCTCCAACTGATGATACGGTTAATATTCCTGAGGAATCTAGGAGGTCGGGTAGAGTCTCTCATCCTCCGGACAGATACATTGGTATGGTCGAGGAGATTGACGTTTTACTCCTAGAGAGTAATGAACCCGCTACCTATAAAGGTGCTATGGCATGTTCCGACTCAAAGCTATGGCTCGAAGCCATGCAATCCGAGATGGACTCTATGTATGAGAATGACGTATGAGATCTAGTTGATTCACCTAATAAGGTAAAACCTCTACAGTGCAAATAGCTTTATAAAATAAAGCGTTCTGTAGACGCGCAACCAGATACCTATAAGGCACGACTTGTGGCAAAAAGTTTCACTCAAGTGCACGGATTGCATTATGATGAGATTTTTGCACCTGTAGTCATGCTACGTTCCATTCGGATAATCTTAGGGATTGCCGCATTTTATGATTATGAAATTTGGCAAATGGATGTGAAAACCCCCTTCTTAAACGGTTATTTGGAGCAAGAGTTGTACATGGTGCAACCCGAAGGTTTCATAGATCCTGAACATCCTAAGAAAGTATGCAAGCTTAAGCGTTCCATTTATGGACTTAAGCAAGCTTCTCGGAGTTGGAATCATCGTTTCGACCAGGTGATAAAAGAGTATGGTTTCACTCGATCGGTCGAAGAACCATACTTATATATCAAGTCGAGTGGGAGCAAGAATGTATTCTTGATATTGTATGTCGATGACATACTCTTGATTGGGAATGACATTCCTCTCCTATCTTCGGTTAAAGAATGGTTGAAGAACCATTTCCAGATGAAAGATCTGGGTGAGGCACAGCGCATTTTGGGAATCCGTATCTACCGAGATAGATCACGACGGACGTTATCACTTAGTCAGGAGTCTTATTTGGATAAGATTCTTGAGAAGTTCAGCATGACCAACTCCAAGAAGGAGAACCTTCCAATGACGACTGGGATGCTGTTGAGCAAGTCTCAGTCACACCCACGATACCTGAAGGGATTGATCGCATGAGTCGTGTTCCTTATGCATCTGCAATAGGATCAATCATGTATGCCATGATATGCACACGTCTAGACGTGTCATATGCATTGAGTATGACGAGTCGGTACCAAAAGAATCCAGGTGAAACACACTGGATAGCTGTTAAAAATATCCTCAAGTACCTACGGAGGACTAAGGATAGGGTATTGACTTATGGAGGAGATACTAAGCTATGCGCAAGAACCGATTCGCAGATGCTAGCTTCCAAACGGATCGAGATGATTCAAAATCTCAGTCCGGGTTCGTCTTCACTCTTAATGGTGCTGCGGTCAGCTGGAAGAGTTCCAGACAGAGTGTTGTAGCAGATTCTATTACGGAATCGTTAAATTATGATAAGCATGTAGGGCACATTATTTCCATGGGAATTAAACGTGTTCATAAGTTGTAGTAGTTGATTATGGATTTGATTCATTATCTTTTTCATATACTATTTATAACTTCATCGTTTTTATATAATATTTTGTTTTTCATGTGCATTGTACTGACATCATTGAACGCCACAAAGTGAACTGAATTACATTATATTTGTTTTGGTCCGTAATCGCCTAAATGAGCTGATAACTCTGGCTATTATATTGTGCAGTCGATTGATGGTGGGTTCAACGAGCCATAAGTCAAACGGTTGACTGATCGATCACAGATGCGAGATTATAACGATACCTCGTAGGACAACTTTTTGTGACAACGTAATGGAGTCCTAAATGTTTAAAAACATTCGGTGCCAGGTCGTGGATAGGACATCCATTGTGTTCCTAGAGTCGATTCTTTTGACTATCAACTGTCTCTTGAGATTAAGGCAGTTTTTGGGTGACTTTGGTTTCTTTCTCACGGTCTGCCGTAACTGGAGGCTAAGTAGATTTTTTCTGGGTCATTTCATACTGTGCTTACATCTGCAGGATTCGAGTTGAGGAAAATATCCAACCCTTATTAGGCATAGTTATTTCTCAGCGCCACTCGAGGAGTTGTAACTGAAATGCATGGCCATGCTCGAATGTTGATTCGTTTATCAGTTAAGTTACTCTCTAGTCGGGGAAACCACTCTTGATAATGATCGCTTGTAAAATATGACCTTTCTGAATACGGATTTGCAAATTGTTTTACATTGAGTGGGAGAAATTTTAGGATATGAGAATCGGTTATCGCACATACACTTGTGAGGACAAGTGGGAGTTTGTTGGAGCTTGTGTCCTCCACAAATTAGTGTGATAACATTTTTAAATCTCTTACAGGTTCACAAGGGTATACTTCGAATATTTAATCAGTTGATTAACGTTTACCTAATAACGGTTGGCTTGCTAGAAAGTATGACGTTATTATCATACAGATGGCGGTGGTCAATTGGTCCCTAAAGGTCACACCTATAGGATGTGTTTGAGAGATGTGGTTATAGAAATATAATCACATTGATGCCTACTATGACTAAACAGTTAGTCAATGTGTTGATGAGACAATTATTTAATGAAGATTAAATAATATTAGTTGAGACGAATTAACTGTCAATTCGTAAATTAAATATAATAAGTTATAATTAATTAAATGTATGTAATGTTAGCTTGGACGAATTAATCTGTTAATTCGTAATTAAATGTAATCGGTTATATTTAAAGTCAACAAGATGAATGTGTCATAGTGGTAATAGTGAGGGTACACAAACCATGAGGTCATGGGTTCGATCCTCACTAGTTGACAATTTAACAACATTTTATACATTTTTGGAATAACCGAAAATAAGGAAAATATTCTTCTTATTTCGGTGATATGGGCCGAATTAGGGAAGATTATATCTCCCTAACTCACTCCCATTTTCGGTTTGCATAAGAGGTGAAAGGGAGATCATTTTCTCTTAACCTAATTTTTGCTCATCATTTCTCTCATCAGAAAACCACACAAAAATAAACCTAAATTTTACAGAAAATTTGGATCGATTCTAGCATAATCAAAAGGGCATATCTCATATCGTCTTGGGTGCAACTAATAGGCGAATATCAATTTTGATATTGTTCTTAGGCCGTTTTTGCTAGGACTGAAGGTTATTTCTGAATCCTTTACTTTTGTTGATGTACTTTATTTTATGACTAGTGATCGTCTTCATTAAATTCGTTATAATCCTTTAATATTAAGGGAAGTATACAGATTATTTCCCACATAAAAACAACCATCATACACAAAGGATATATATATATTTATAGAACTTGAAACGGTAAAACGGGCGTCATTTACTCATACGGACTCCGAATCGAGTGATTCAAGTGGCTAAACCACCTAATTTTTTGACGCCGGTCCATCTGTTATATTTTCAGTGGCATTGGAAGTCACACTGGTCAGATACGACGGGTTCCAGGCCAACTCGGGTCACCCGAAATAGTCTCAAAAATGCAACTTTAGCAAGCTAAATGGAACCGTCTCAAAACTGAAACTTTAAGCAAGTAATGATACTAGTGACATAGAAAAACAAGCACATCTAATTACCCAACTCATAAGAAAGCCAAAGATACCATCTTTACTCAATTTAAGCAAGTAAAACCTTGTATAAATCCATCTAAACAACTACACATATAATCTCATAAGAATCACAATTACTAACTTATAACAACAAAACATAACATATAAACATACAAATGACATAATACCGAGTAACCCATCACCGTTACGTCATTATTTCTTCAAAATGCAAGATTCCGACTCAAAACCATGCCGGTTGCCCAAAAGGAAGCTCAAGAACCGAGTTCCCAAGTAAGACCTCGAAAATCGTGCCACAAAAGTGACAGACAGAATCAATGGTGAGGGAAAGTTAAGATCTTTCTTACATAGGAAGATGGAGGGCGAGGAGTGGAAGAGATAGGCGCGAAAATCGTTGAAAACTGATAAGAAACGAAGGTTTTATGGCCATTTTAGTGAAGGAGGTGGAAGTTGTGTAACAATGGTGTTGTAGTTGTGTGTTTGTTGCTGAAAAATGAATGGTGGAGGGAGAAGATAGGGTTTAAGCTCTTATATGGGTGGAGGGAAAAGAGTTGGATGAAGGCTCAAAGTTATCTGAGGCTCAAACTATCATTTTAAGTCGATTTTACCCTAAAATACAGCTCGGACCTACTACAAACTTAAGACGGATATTTTTTTTATCAACATTAATATTATTTTACATGTAAAGCCGCATTTTTATAAAAACGGTTTTAAAATACAAATAAAATAATAAAATGGCTAATTTAATTATAAATGCCAACACGGAAAATTCGTGGGTGTTACAGGAGCTACATACCAACGCACCGCAACTACGCTCTTACATGACATGTTACATTAAGAAGTTGAGGTATACGTAGATGACATGATTGTCAAGTCCAAGGAAAGAGAGGGGAACATCGCGAACCTTCGCAAGTTCTTCTCAAGGCTACGGAAGTACAACATGAGGCTCAATCCTCAGAAATGCGCATTCGGAGTAACATCTGGCAAACTCCTGGGATACGTTGTTAGCACACGAGGTATAGAAATAGACCCTTCCAAAATCAAAGCTCTAATCGAAATGCCGCAACCTCAAACGGGGAAAGAAGTTAGAGGATTCCTAGGCAAGGTGCAGTACATAAGTCGATTCATATCGAAACTCACCATGATCTGCGAACCTATCTTCAAGAAGTTAAAGAAAACAGATCACACCATGTGGGATGACGACTGTCAGAAGGCTTTCGACCGAATCAAGGAAATACTAGCCAAACCATCAGGGCTCATGCCACCTCAACGAGATCAACCTCTTGGTTTATATCTCACGGTAACTGAAGCGGCCATGGGCGCCATGCTAGCTCAAACCGTAGGAAAAGAAGAAAGAGTTATCTACTACCTTAGTAAGAAGTTCTTGGAGTACGAGTGCAAATACACACCACTCGAGAAGACATGCCTCGCTCTTCTGTGGGCAACGAAGAAGCTACGCCATTACATGCTTAGCTACTCCGTCAAAATATACTCCAAAATGGATCCTGTCAAATACCTCTTCGAGAAACCCGTTCTCAATGGACGTTTAGCGAGATGGACTTTGATGCTCTCAGAGTTCGATCTCAAGTATGTACCTTTGAAATTTATAAAGGGGCGCGCCGTTGCCGAATTCTTCGCAAAAAATCCCATTAATGATACACAAACGATACACACCTGGTCGTTTCCGGATGAGGATATACTCCAAACGGATGTATACTCATGGGACCTCTATTTTGTTGGAGCATCGAACTTAAGAGGATTTGGAATAGGAGTGTTGCTCATTTCTCATGAAGGCGAGCATACACCAATCTCTGTCAAACTCGACTTCGAGGTGACAAATAACGCTGCAGAATACGAAGCTTGTCTAATTGGATTGCAAGCGGCAGTAAGTTTAGGCATCAAGAATCTTCGAGTACATGGGGATTCATCTTTGCTCATCAACCAAATCACGGGATCTTGGAAAATCCAAAGCGAAAGCTTAGCACCTTATCAAGCCAGAATAGACCAAGTTGCCCAATTCTTCGATCAAGTGACCTACCTATATCTACCTCGAGAAGAAAATCAATTTGCAGATGCTCTTGCAAAACTTGCATCTTTGATTAACATGCCGGACAGCATGGTAGAAATGCCTTTATGCATCGAACGATGATCAGAGCCAGCTTATGTGCACCAAATCACCAATGAAGAGGAAATCACAGAGGAACCTTGGTTCCAAGCGATCCTAAACTTCAAATGCAATGGCACCTATCCACTAGAAATGGACAAAAGGGGACAACGCGCTATCCGCCTACTAGCTTCCCAATACGTTCTCATGCAAGGAGACTTATACAAAAGAACACCTCTTGGTGTAATTCTACGCTGTCTTGATCATTCACAGGCACGGAAAGTGATGGAAGAAGTCCATGATGAAGAATGTGGCCCTCACATGAGTGGACCCATGATGGCAAAGAAAATCACATGTTTGGGGTATTATTGGACCATGATGGAATCCAATTGCATCAAATATATAAGACATTGCCATAATTGCCAAATCTTCGGGGATGTACAACATGTCCCTCCTTCATTGCTTTACACCATAACATCTCCCTAGCCATTTTCTGCTTGGGGAATTGACATCATCGGCAAGATCACTCCAGCCGGAATAGGAGGTCACTGTTTCATCCTAGTAGCAATCGATTATTTCACCAAGTGGGTAGAAGTGGCTTCCTACACCAGGCTTACAACCAAGAACGTGGAAAAGTTCATACAAACCAACATTATCTGTCGATATGGTTGCCCACATGAGATCATCAGTGACAATGGGTCACATTTCCAAGCTGAGACCGAATAATTTCTAGCCAAGTACAAAATCAAGCATCACCACTCCTCGCCATATAGACCACAAACCAATGGTGCGGTAGAGGCGGCAAACAAGAACGTTGTCACAATTCTCAAGAAAATGATTGACAACTATAGAGATTGGACAAGCAAGATACCCTTTGCTTTATGGGGATATCGTACATCTTTTAGGACGCCCACTGGGGCCACCCCTTTCTATTTGACCTACGGCATGGAAGCCGTACAACCAGTCGAGCTAGAAGTACCATCCTTGCGTATTTTACTCGAAAGTCAAATCCCAGAAGCCGAGTGGAAGAGAGATAGATATGAAGAACTCATCCTCCTGGATGAAGGAAGGTTACGTGCATTAAATAATTCGCAAACATACCAAGCACGTATCAAACGATCCTTCAACAAAAGGGTTAAGCCAAGGAATATAAAAGAAGGAGACTTGGTCCTCAAATCAATTAGAGCTCTTTTACATGTCGATCCACGAGGAAAATTCAAACCCAATTGGGCCGGGCCATTTCTAGTCAAGTCCATACTTCCAGGGGATGCGGTTAGAATCACAGACCTAGATGGGAACGGATTTTTCAACCCGACAAACCTCGACCAACTGAAACGTTACTATGCCTAGAATAGGAGCAAAAACGCACCTCGCGTAACCTCACGTGTCGCTCTTGCGGCACGAAATATACGGCCCCTGGCCAAGCTGAATTAAGCTAATGTCATCTTGCTCTTACATTTTGACAATTTGTCATCCTCATATCATCAAATAAACTAAAATGCATTCTAGGAGTAAGTAAAGCTCATGCTTATTTTTTAAGTTCATTACAAGCTCCTGCTTAGAACATTTATTCTTTTACATTTACTCGAACTACGCGCAAGGGTTTGATTTCATTTTCTAAATGAATACGTAGGCAATCCTTCATGGGATACAACCCATTTAATTGTTTTAAATGTAAATAGAAGGACATTTGCAATTGCATTTGAAATTCGACAAGAATAATAAAAAGAAAATCACAACGGTTTCATAACCAATTAACTTTTTTATTTCATTTCTAATAATAATAATAATAATAATAATAATAATAGTATGTTACATAATAAAAATAATGCTAAAAAAGGCAAGGATTCTAAAAACCCAACTTCTTCTTACAATAATAATAATAATAAATAATAATAAAGACTTAGGCTACTCTTCCATTTTCCCTTTGCCTTTGTCATTTTTTGTCAAATTTCTTGTCCCGACCTCGAGCCGGACGCTGTTGCGCCAGTTCAGACCTAATCACCAACGGTCTCTCTCGTGGTCTGGCTTTGCCACTCTTGTCAACCACCATCTCGACAGCAGGGGAAGTCTTTGGTTTCTTCGAAGGATGAACAACTCGAAATCCGGCTTCTTCCTCTCCCTCGGTCAGATGCTTCTCTTTCTCCTTTTCTACCACACGAACCTTGTAGTCAACAGGCTCGCGCTTCCTCAGTCCCTGACACTCATAGAGCACTAACAGAAGAATTCAAGAACCAAATGTTCCTTTGAGCCCATTTGTGGCCCATTCTCTTCGACTCTCAGTAGTAAGCGTTACGGCAGTCTGCGGGACAGTGTCAAGCTTCGGAATCATTTGCATCAATCCAACCTGCCTCATCAACCTCTCCGGGAAGATGCATATCATAAACTCCAAGCCAGGGATGCGAACAGATCGGGTAGCATCCAAGGAAGATACTCCAGTGACAGATTTGAGATGCCACCATGGTACGATCCATCTAATTAAGGGGCCATCTTCACTCTTCAATTTGTTTTCCAGTAGTTGCAGACTCGAGTGAAGTCCACCATGTAGAGCCTGATCCTCATTGCAATTGCGCGAGCATGATAAGAAGGAACATTAACTGGGGGTTCGATCAATCGAAGACGCTCCATAAGCCAGACCTACCAGAAGCAGGAATTAGACAAAAACAAAAAACAAAAAACAAAAAAACAAAAAACAAAAAACAAAAAACAAAAAAAAATGAAACAAAAAAAAAACAAAAAAGAAAAAAAGAAAAAATTCTTTAACCTGCAAAATAATGGGACTCCCCAGATAAGGAAGGTCACGATTGGCTTTCCTGTTATCTAAACCCAATAGGATCTCACCTAAACACAGGCAAGCTGGGCTCATGCACAGCTCCATTTGCTCAATCAAGCTCAAATAACGAGGGTCGCCTCTCAAATCCTCATCAACATGCCCTTGAAGGACATATACATGTAATAGGCAAAACCCGAATGCCCTTCGCCTCGCAACATAAGAGATAGTGGGATCTGCCCTATTGATGAATCGGTCAATGAAATCCAACATTCGCACTCCTTTAGAAGTCACAAGACGGTCCACATCAGCTCTTGCCAACCCAAGCAAGTCCCTAAACTTGTTCTTATACCCCTGAGAAGTGGAGAGAATAGCAGGCAAATGTTCTGGGTCCCAACCACCAATCGCAGCAATTTCTTCGAGAAATGGGCAAATGTCGCCTCCGGGGAAGGCAAATACGTGATAATTCGGGTCCCAATAATCAAGACAAGCATCTAGGAACGGTTTGACTACCTTGATCAGCTTCAAACTCAATAGCGATCCAAAATTATAGGCACCCATATCGTGTTTCTCCACATTAGAGAACTCATTTGTCCATTCTTTTAGACGAATTTGGAGAGTATTCATGATGTATGCTTATTTTGAGAGCTTTATGTAATAAGACGAAGAAAAGAAGGAATAATTATGTGAATAAAACCTCCCTCGGCGTCTCTATTTATACTAAAAGTTGTTTTCTAAAATTTGTCAGTACGGATGCACTGGGGAACAGGTGCTGCGCCTCTTCGAAGGGACGCAGCTCTTGGTGCGCCTCTTCCTCAGCCTTCTTTCTGTGATTTTCCGCGTTGGATCTTTCCTAAATTCCTCAACGAATAATTTCATATTCATACGGGTTATTATTTTGGTAAATACGTCAAGTTGCTATATTTCGTGTTTCCTAATTTCACGGGCACGCATTTCGAGGCAATATCGATATTTTCGTCATTTTAGCACACTTATACATTTCTTTTTATTTTTCTTTTTTGGGGAATCATCTCACCAACTTAATTTAATTTATTCTTTTTTTTCCAAACTTTTACATTTATTTTTTTATTTTTTTGGGGAATCATTTCACTCCCATCCCACATTAAACTTCAAACTTATATGTTTCTATTTTTTCTTTTTTTCGGGGGTAACCCTCCCTACCGTCCGGTCATTTCCGGCAAAATTTTTGCATTTTCGAGTCATTGTTTTGCGCAAATCTACCAAACCTGTTCAAAGCTAACCTGCAGGTACAAGCAAAGCAACCCGGCAGGAAAGGCACTCAGGCCATCACATATACAACCAAGAGGGGATATGTACACCAAACAGGGGGCTCGAGCCCCAAAACAAAGTCTGAATGTCCAAAATGTGGGTCCTAAAATGTACAAAATACGGCCAAAAAAATAAAAAGCAACAAACAAGCTACTGTTGGTCGCCGTCTAGCTCAGCAACTCTCGCCTCGAGAGCAGCAACCTCGGCGTCACGAACCTCGAGCTCCCTCAGCAGGCGAGTTATCTCCTCCCGGGACTGGGCAAGCTCTCGCTCCAGCTCACGCTCCCTCTGCAAACAACAAGAATTGGCTCATGTCAATCATTTCGAACATAAGGAAAATTAGAAAATTCAAAAATGAAGTAAACGGAAGGTTTATACCTGTCCAAAATGTGGGTCCTAAAATGTACAAAATACAGCCAAAAAAACAAAAAAGCAACAAACAAGCTACTGCTGGTCGCCGTCTAGCTCAGCAACTCTCGCCTCGAGAGCAGCAACCTCGGCGTCACGAACCTCGAGCTCCCTCAGCAGGCGAGCTGTCTCCTCCCGGGACTGGGCAAGCTCTCGCTCCAGCTCACGCTCCCTCTGCAAACAACAAGAATTGGCTCATGTCAATCATTTCGAACATAAGGAAAATTAGAAAATTCAAAAATGAAGTAAACGGAAGGTTTATACCTGACGTCCTCGGCCGCCAGCAAGTGCCTCGACGGCATAGCCCGCAGCCGGTTGGCTACCCTCCACAAAGCCACGAACCGGGATGGCGCAACCTACATTTCAAAAGAAGAGATTCTTAACGATTGGACAAACTCAAGCAAATGTGTTCTTACATAAAATTATACAAGTTAGGAGACTCACCCTCCGAATCAGAGGCTGGCACTCGTCCAAGCCAGCATCTCTCACCGCCGCATCAAAGTCACGCAACTCGGAGATCGTCGTCATCTCCGTCGTGTCAGTGTACACGAGGGTCTCGGGGTACTCTGGGGCTTGATGCCCGCCGCCTCGACCTCCTGCAAAGTCAAGTGATTTCCATTAACCGATGATCATTCATCGTTTTCTCAAAATAATCAAAAGGAGAGTAAAACACTTACCAAGATCGGCCAGTACGCCAACCTCCCATAAAGGAACGCCGAGTAGTCGTCGCCCAGAAGAAGGAGGGCGTCACCACCGACGCCAGCCAGGTCAGCCTCCCTCTCAGCCTCAGAACGCTCCCTAAACATCGTCCATGGAGGATCGATGGGAACCGTCAAGACATCCCGGGAGCAGTGACGAGCCAAGCGCTCACCCAAGTACCACACAGGACCCATCGACGTCCTCAGCAGCAACCGGCTCGAGCTCCTAGGTCGAAGGACCTCAGCCACAAAGGGAGGAGCGCCAGCGTACTCCGCCCAAGGCCTGGGCACCCACTTGGAAAAGCAAACAAGAAGTTATTTCTATTATCAGTTCTGAAAAAGGTAATGAAGAAACGAACGAAGGTGAAGTACTCACGTCGTCCTACTGAAGAGCGTTCACCTCCCGCCGACAGACGTCGTGGAAGGAACGCCGCTCCTCGTACGGCACATCACCCAATCTCTCACAATGGGATATGCCTTCTCCACCGGCTCCGTCCTCCTGGGCGCAAGACTCGGAAAGTAGGAGTACACCCACGCCTGTAAAGCAAGATAATCAATAACGATCTTTCATGATTCGATAAGAAAAGGAAATGATATTTCATGAAATGAAATGAAGGTTCATACCTCCAACAACAGCCCAGGGCCGGCAACAGCAGGAGAAGTCCCCTTCTCCATCAACTCCGGACGAACCATGGCCCTCATAAAGCGGTTGAGGACCGCAAAACCAACAGTGACCCAGTCCCAACGGCCTAGGGAGCTCAGGTCAGAAACAAAGGGAAGGAGCTTCGTCGAAAGCCTCTCTCCCTTGTCTCCGAGGTAGATCGAAGACAGAAACCACCAGAGCAACAAACAGACTCTCTGCTCTGCAGTACAGGGAGGAGGAGCCGTCTCTCTCCCCTCGATCACCACCGACGCCGGGGTCTTCCCCATAAAGTAATCCCGAACGTAAGAACTAGGCACCAAACCAGGTACCGCAGTAGCCTTCGACGCCAAGTTCCAGCCGATCAACCTCCTCGCCTTGGCCGAGTCTACTCTCATGGCAGTCTCCGGCCACTCCACCACCTCAGTCCCACACGGTAGACCAGAAATCATGCCATAATCCTCCAACGTGACCCCCACCTCACCAAAAGGCAGGTGAAAGGTGGACGTCGTATCCCAGAACCGGTCCAAGAAAGCTCGGACCAGGCTAAGGTTGGCCTGAAGCTTCCTCTTCGCGATATCCCTCCAAGCCTACACCAGGGTGCCCAATGCTCCGCGCTCGATCATGGCCCGCTCCTCCGCCGACAGCCTCTCGTAGCACCCCATCGCCGTCGTGTAGCCCGAGAATGATCTGATGTTCCCGGCCTCCTATGTTGATTCGAAACAAAAGCTATCTTTATCTTGAATGAAAAGGAATGACAAATGGAAATGAAAGAGGATGATGAAGAGTGATTAATTCGATTTACCAAGCTCTTCACCGTCCTGTAGGACAGGTGACCCTCTGCAGCCCAAAGCAGGTGCCTACTGTCCTAGGTCTCAGCCCACGCAAGTGCTCCCCTTAGCTGGTGACCACCCCGTCCAATGTTGGCCCGTCTCGGGGCCTCCTCCTCCTCAGGAACCTCCTCCTCGAGGACCTCATCCTCAGCAGCCATCACCGCAGCGGTGAAAGCCTGCTTTAACGCCTCCTCAAGCATCTGAGAAGGGTCAAGGGCAGTGTCCACGTCTATGGGATCCCTCCCAAATGTAGAAGCCTCGTCACCTGCAAAATTAAAGTGAATTTAGGCCGCGTCAAGTGATGACAAGCCTTAATTAGGGGATTTTCAAGTTTTCGGAGCTCCGAAATCGCTCTTTTCTCGCCATCCTTGGCAATTGTTTCCACAAACCCGTCCACTTATGTGGTAATTTGGGTCAATTCAAGCCTAAGTTGAAGCCTAGTCATGGGTTCGAGTCGGAATTTCGACAGCATTTCGTTATAATGGCAATTATGCCTTAGAAAAGTGTCCTGAAAAAGCCGTCACCAATCAAAATTTCAAGATGGTAAGAAGTTTACCCATCATGCAAGGATTCCAAATATCAAGTTTCCTCACAAATGGGCAATCCTAAGGCTATTTTCGAAGCGATTTACGGTTTAGCTGTGAAACCGTCACAATTTCACTCAAATGCTCAAAACTCAACGAAAATTCGAAACAAATACATGCTTATGATCCTTATATTACCAATTAGCCATTTATAAAGTCAATTTTACAGGGCAAAGTCATTTGGGGGAAAAAGCCCCAAATTTTCGACTAATTAGGGTTGGAAACCCTAATTTTGTCGGTCCAATTTGATCTATTATAGAAGATTAATGCAAAAATAATACACATACCTCGATTAGTCCTGGAAAATGCAAGCTTTTGGATCAAATTTTGACGGAAATGGTTGGAATTTGAGAGAAAAATTGAGAAATTGTATTTCAAAATAATGAAACAAACCCCTCTGTTTCATCGGGTTTTTACGCAGGATTGACACGCTCAGGAAAAGACGCAGCAGGTGCTGCGCCTATTCCAAGGGACGCAGCTCTTGCTGCGCCTCTTCCTCAGTTTCCCTCCATATGAATTTTCGAAGATTCGTTATAAGTTCGTTATTTTGTGGGCCCATCTTTAGTGCGCCTCTTCCTCGATGTCATATCACATATTTGGTCCGTTTGACGTTTATTCTTCGCCCGAATCCTTATTTCCAAGCCAACAGCAAACTGTTGCCATGTTTTTGCCAAGGCCTTGCTTGTCACAACGAGCGGTTCTTCTTTGACAGGTGTTTCGACACGCCTTTATTATGTTCCCCCAGCGAGAGTACACGGATAGACATTCGCTCTCGAGACATGGAGATCAGTTCCCGATTATGTTCCCCCAGCAAGAGTTCATGGATAGACATTCCCTCTCAAGACATGGAGATCAACATCAACCCCAAGCTCTTCCGAAGTTTGTTTAAAGCCGACCCAAGATGATTTCTCCCAGCAGTTCCTGACTACGTCCTGCTGCCTCCTCCCAATATCGTGTTTTGTTTCCCCTGGAGTTTCAAAGAATTTCAGGTATGGTCTCTCCTTATGGACGGCGAGCCTCCTCACATAGTCTGAAGGACTTCAAACGACCCTCCCCGATAGTCGAAAGACTCTAAAATGTTCCCGACGACAGGTCCTTGGTTCAGGCCCCTTGAGCCGCCTCGCGTCGCCATAGTCGTCAAGTTGTAATCTTCGATTGACCTGATGGCTATACTTTGACTTTTGCCTTATCCAAGCCTCAGTCAAAGTGGGGGCTCTGTAGATACCTTATTTCTGCACCTCCCGCAAACCACCCGGTGATGATTGGGCCGTATGTTTGGTACGCGGAATGATTTGTGACAGTTCGTAAGTTTATCGTCAAGTGATAGCTCAAACACTTGTGTCTACCTATTAATTGTCATCTACGTGCCGATACGGTCGTTTTGGCAGTAATTAGAGTACATTTGGAGTCCGAGCCTAAAAACCGCCTTCATTTTCTAAATCCGAGTCAGAATGTTCTGGAATGTTCCGGATATTTCTATTCCATATTTTGCAATCTTTTAATCTTTGGTAAAGAATTTCCCGTAATATTCACATAAAATATTAAGGAAAACAAGATTAATCCGTTATTCCATAATCAAAACACGGAAATCTTTCTTCCGCAGGAGGAAACCACTTGGGAAAAAACGCAGCAAGTGCTGCGCCTCTTCCAAGAGACGTAGTGCCTGTTGCGCCTCTTCCCAAGTTCTTTTCTGCGTATTTTTCGTATCTTTTCATATCTTTTCAAGATTCACTTCCAAAGTTTCTCCGAAAAACCCTACTTCCGTCGTGTGATTAGTATAAATAGAGACCTTCGGTCTCACATATTTCTCACGCGAGTGTCCGCCCTTCTCTTCTCCCTTTGCATTCTAGACCACGTTCTTACTTTTTGGCGTCTACGTGCTTGAACTTTCGACCACGTAAGCTCGGATCCTTCTGAGTACCAGCCTCATTTTGCATGACCGACCAATTTGACCAACTCCACATTAATCAACTTTAATCAATCTAATTGGTTTTCCTCTTAGAGGGCACTTTCGTCTACATTCGAGTCGAGCATCACTAAACGTTAACTTAGTTCATCTCGTTTCGTCAAACATGTAAGTCTGAGGGTGTAACTCCTTCTTTTATTTATTGTTCTTTATTATTGTAATCATAATGTACGATTTATGTCGAAAATACTCTTAAAGCCGATTTGTAAAACCGTGTTTTAAAACCTTTTTTTACGAATTATCAGAAGACAGATGTCGAGAAAGGACGCAACAACTGTTGCGCCTCTTCGAAGGGACGCAGTTCCTGTTGCGCCTCTTCATGAGGCTGCCGCAGTTCCTGCTTCCCTTCTTCTTCCTTTGTCCTTTGTCAATTCGTTTCTTTTATTTTCTTTCGTTTCTTCTTCGATTCTTTGATATAACGATTTAAACATAGTAATTTAATATATTATTCATCGTCATTAGTATTGAATTCGTCATTAAATCCCGACTTAAATCCCGTATAACCAATATTTGCGGGTTTTCGTCATTAAAGTCAATCCGGGTTATAGAGATTCGATTCATTAATATTGAGTCTCTGGAATTCGATCTTTGACATATTCCCATCTGTTATTTATCATATCCATCATTAATTCATCATTAATAATTTGTTTAACCTAATTAATTTGTATTTGTTAATTAATCCTTCTAATCTTGTAAATAATTCATCCTAATTAGTTTTGTCCATGTTTTATCGTTTTTATGACTACCTTATTCACATGTAAATAATCTGATAATCACTTTCATCCGAGTCAATTATTCATAATCGATCATTAAAATCACCAACGAATATTAACAATTTGCAATTCCGCTTCTCGACCAGGCCGAAGCCAAGGAACGACGCAACAATCGCGCGCCTCTTCTAAGGGATGCGGCTGCATTGCTTTGTTCTGGTTGATTTCTCCCCAATTCCCGTTTCTGCCTTGACCTAGTTTATTAGTTTACGTATTTAATTAACTATTAATCGTATTATCATCCATAATCTGTTCGTTTATTCATTTATTCTTTCTTTTCTAAAATCATCCGTTTTAAATGTATTTTCGACATAAATCAATAAATCCGATGTAATTATTGTAATTTTCCTTTATTGTATTATTATTGCATTTCTTTTATTGTATTGCTTGTATGTTTTCACAAACAATTAACCTAAATTTCTACCTCGAGATTAATTGTATGTTAAATTACGTGTTAACCGACTTAGTTAATTCTCACATGCTAGGATTAATTTATTGGATGTTGCATTGCATGCATATAACCGTCAATATATCGAGTATAGACAATTTCCCTAATCATTAGTAGAGGCCTCTATCGAGGCGGGCGGGATTAGGTGTTCGATCAAAATAGCTTCCTAATACGTACCCTCACCCCTAACTCCAGATCTCTGTGAACATCCGTGTTCATTGGCATCCACGAGAGTCATTCTAGACATAGAATGCTAAAGGTAACGAATTCTTGGTGTTCATGTTACTACTTTGTGTCTTGACATGGCACTAGGTATTTGAAAGGTTTCCAATTTTCCAAAATAAATTTGTTACTACTCCACAAATGCAAACAAACCAAAAGAGTGAAAAGCTTGCTTCGCTTTTTCGCTCCCGTGGGCCCGCGTCCACACTAGGGTTAGGTCGTTGGTTGATATGGTTCAAGGGTAGTATTTCTTGAGTTGGTCTAGGTTGGTTGGGTTTGTAAAATCCTCCCCATCTAGGTCACTCAGTCTCACTGCGCCCCCCGAAAGTATTTTCTTGACCAGGTATGGCCCGGCCCAGTTGGGTTTGAATTTTCCCCTCGGATCGACGGGTAGCGGTGCTCGGACCGACTTGAGGACCAAGTCGCCTTCCATGATGTTCATGGTTTTAACCTTCTTGTTGAATACCCGTTGTATACGTCGTTGGTATAGCTGGACGTTGTGCAAGGTGAAGAGTCTATCGATCCGAAATACTCAAGAGGGGGTGAATTGAGGATTAAAAACTTTTGAAAGCTTTTTCGATTGTATGAATATAATTGATTATTTAAAGTTTATTGATTAAACTTTAACTAATCAACTAATGAATGTAAAACAAAATAAACAAACGAATGAAAGAGAGGAGACACACGGTTTTTGAAGTGGTTCAGTTTCACAAGTCAAAACCTACGTCCACTATTCTCGATTAATAAATTTAGAAACTTTCTACGGATTACAAATTTACTAACCCAACTCGTACAACTAACTCTAGTTGTAACTCAATGAGTACCGTTAAATACTCGAGTGACTAACTTACGCTAATAGAGAAAGCACTAATGATCCTTGCAAAGGTTCACGTTAATGAACAAGTAAGAAATCAAATAAGCACTATTATCTTATAATGATAACTTAACAAATGAATATACGAGTTTAAAACACACGACCTTTCAAAAATATCAAAACGGTTTTCTGCTTTGAAACACACGATTTTGCTTTGTGAAAATAAGATCAATTTTTATGCTTAAGGTCTCTATCTTAAATGTTACAAAGAGCAAAGTATTTATAGGTAGGAAAGAATAAGGCAACTCGGTTTCTAGAAACCCTAATGGCTGAAAATAGGAGATATGTTAACAAATAATATCTTCTAAGATATGATAAGATTTTCTATAACAAGAATATCTTTTATCATAAACAAATATATTAAGTAAGATATACAAGATATGTAAAGATATAAAATCTTTACCAAATATATCTTAGTTTACACGAGATGTCACGGCTCATATGCCTCGTGACTCGTGCAAACCCTAGCTCAATATATGGGTTAGAATTTAGGTTTTAAGAGAGGCTTTGTTGAAACCCTAATTAGTAGCATGGTTCAACTCATAAGTTGACCCAAAATAACTACTAGTCACCGTTCAACAAGGAACCGAACTCTGCACTAAACCGGGCTTTATTAAGTAAATACTTTTTATCAAAACATTTAAAATAAACTTTAAACAATTTTAAAACATTATATGTCGTGTATAGTAAACTCAACATCTCAATGTTATAGTAAGAGAGCTATAACATTGAGCTCTTTTACTAGTAATGTTATAGCTGCAAACCTATAACTTTACTAATTCAAGAAACTCATTCTTGGTTATCATTACTAGATAATCACCTATACTATTCTAATCTTCAGGGAGATTTTCGAGTATAGGCTACGTCATCATCCAAGCTTGATTAATCTTTAGACGGACTTCGTCTTCACATAAATCTTGAATGAATCTTCACATCGTTTGATCTAGAATTGAGGCTTGACTATTGTATACTTCTATCACAACTTCCTTTGTTGCTTGTATTAGATAAATCGAATCTAAAAGACTTAGACAAACGATTACGCGCAATAAGTTTATAAATTATAAAGCACCTTGACATCATCAAAACATAAACATATATACTATATGATTTAATACAAGGCGTTGAGTTGCCGCTCATTTAGAAGAGTGAGTTGTTCGTACCTTCGACGGATCCATTCCGCCTCAGGGACTTGACTTTCCAGCAGAATGCGTAGAGAAGGGACCTCTAACTCTACCGGTTGAACCGCCTCCATACCGTATGCTAGGTAAGTGTCAAATAGTGACAAGTATTAAAGTAGTCATAGGAGTTGTTAGGTGATCAAATTTATATGGTAAAAGATAAAATTTGGAAAGTAAGACAAATTCTAGGAATTGAATTGTGTGTAGGAAATATGAGGCGTGAGATATGGAGAACAATATGGGAGAGTTTATATGTGATTTGGAAAATAAAAGATATGGTGTATCTTGTCTATTTTGATAAAGGATTAAGTTTGTATAACAATTAAAATTCTAAATAACAAATAGAAATTTATGACAAATATATTCCTATAAACGAAATTATTCATGCAACGTAATATACGGACACAGTCATACCATCTTAACTTAAACTAGTCAGTCATAGGGAAATTAAAAAGATACAGAAGCTTAGGTACCACCACTTAAACCAATTTCCAGCCGTAAAGTCTCAAATCGTTCTCTAGCTAACGATTTTGTCAAAATGTCTACCCATTGTTTTTCTGTACTACAAAATTCAAGTTTTATATTCCCCTTCTCAACATGGTCTCGAATAAAATGGTGTCTTATTTCAATGTGTTTAGTACGTGAATGTTGTGCGGGATTTTTAGAAATTATTATTGCACTAGTATTATCACATAAAATAGGAATACATCCTACGTCAATACCATAATCACGTAATTGTTGCTTAAGCCATAACAATTGAGTACATACCAATCCTGCAGCGATATATTTGGCTTCAGCAATTGAGAGGGCAACCGAATTTTTCTTCTTCGAATCCTACGTAATAATACACGGTCCGACAAATGTGGCGACACCCGACGTGCTTTTTCTGTCTAGAGAACATCCTGCGTAGTCGCATCAGAATAACCGACTAGATCGAAGTTACACTCCATCGGGTACCATAAATACAGCTTGGCCGTTCCAATTAAATATCGTAAAATTCATTTTACGGCCGTCATATGCGATTCTTTGGGGGATGATTGATATCTCGCACAAACGCATACGCTAAACATAATATCGGGTCTACTTACGGTCAAATATAACAGTGACCCAATCATCCCACGGTAAGTAGTTTCATCAACTAATTTACCGTCTTCATCTAATCTCAATTTCTTGTTCTCGTCCATTGGGGTAGGCATAGCATGGGAATTTTCCATTCCAAATTTTCGGATTAATTCCTTGATATACTTCTGTTGATGAATCTTAATGCCTTCATCGATTTGTTGTATTTGCAGACCTAGGAAGAATTTCAATTCTCCCATCATACTCATCTCGAACTCGGAGGTCATGAACTCAGAAAAGTATTTGCATAGGTTTCGGTTGGTCGATCCAAAGATAATGTCATCGACGTATATTTGAACAACCAAAAGGTCAGAACCCTCGGATTTTTGAATAGGGTTTTATCAATGGATCCTCTACTGAATCCACTGTCAAGTAGAAACTTAGATAATCTGTCGTATCATGCCCTAGGTGCTTGCTTCAATCCATATAGGGCTTTATCTAACTTGAAGACGTGATCTTCAAATTTGCTATTCTTAAATCCGGGGGGTTGTTCAACGAAGACTTCTTCCTATAAATACCCATTCAGAAATGTTGTCTTGACGTCCATCTGGAAGAGCTTCATCCCTTTATGTGCTGTGAATGCTATCAGAAGTCTAATAGCTTCAAGACGGGCAACAAAAGAAAGTCTCGTCATAATCTATTCCTTCTTGTTGATTATAACCTTGGACGACCAATCTTGCTTTGTTTTTGATAATGACTCTGGCATCATCTAATTTTTTCCTAAAGACCCACCTTGTTCCAATGACAGATCGATCCTTTGGTCTAGGAACTAAGTGCCAAACCTTTTTTCATTCGAATTGTTGTAGCTCTTCTTGCATAGCTATAATCCAATCTGATTCTGCAAGAGCTTCATTGATATTTATTGGCTCGATCATAGATAGAAAAGAGTAGAAAGAGCAGAAGTTATTCAAGGAACGTCTAGTTTGAACACCCTTCTTAGCATTTCCTAGAATATTGTCCATGGGGTGTGAACTCTTGTTTTTCCACTTTGTTGAATAACTTGGTTCTTCATTGTTATTTGAGCTGGTCCCAACTTCATTTGAATCAGAATTGAAGGAAGTTCCCCCTGAGTCTAATCCGAGTGTTGTATTAGAGCCGTTTATAACTTCGGACTCTATACCTTGATTTGGATCCAATGTTATAGTAACATCACCTATAACATTAGTTTGGGAGTCCTTATTTTGAGTCAATGTTATAGTATCATCAACTATAACTTTGGTTTTCTCCTTTTTATCTTTTGAGGAATTATCAAGTTCATCACTTGTTCCCTCAATTTATTATCCTCCAATTCCAGTTCCGGGGGATCGTCTCTTGAAAGACGAAAGTCGGGTTCATCCAAGTCTTCTTCCTCATCCTGTAAAGGCTTATCAAACACGTTATCTTCATCAAAAATAACGTGGACACTTTCTTCAATACAAAGAGTTCTCTTATTGAAGACTTTGTAAGCCTTGCTATGATCTGAGTATCCGATGAAAATCGCCTCATCACTCCTAGGGTCGAACTTACTTAACCGGTTTTTACCGTTATTGTGAACAAGACATTTACTCCCAAAGCAACGAAGATGGGAGATATTAGGTTTTCGACCTCTAAGTAGTTTGTAGGGGGTTTTCTTAAGAATAGGTCAGATCATAGCACGATTATGGATGTAGCAAGAAGTACTAATAGCTTCAGCCCAAAAGTTACGAGGTAAACCACTACACAAAAGCATTGTACGAGCCATATCTTCCAAAGTTCTATTCATATGTTCAACGACACCATTTTGTTGAGGAGTTCTTGGTGCAGAGAAGTTATGCCCTATACCATTAACTCTACAATATTCTATGAAAGCTTGATTGTCAAACTCAATGCCATGATCCGTACGAATAGATACAAGATTAGTCTTATATTTTTTTTGAACACGTTTCATAAGACAATCAAATTCATCAAATGTTTTGCCTTTTGAATGAAGAAAGATAGGCCATACATACCTTGAGTAATCATCTACAAGAACGAAGACGTACCTGGATCCTCCTCTACTCCTTACCTTCATAGGTCCACATAAATCCATGTGTACTAATTCCAAGGCTTGATTTGTGCTTACCACTCTTTTAGGTTTGAATGATGATCTTACTTGTTTGCATCTAGCACACGTGTCACACATCTTTTCTTGGTCGAACTTGATCTTAGGTAACCCTTCAACCAAGTCCCACTTCTTGAGTTTGTTTAAGGTTAGTGAGCTAATGTGACCAAACCGTTTATGCCATAAACAAGGATCATCAAGAGTAACTTTCATACATGAGAAAGAATTAGTAGGCACAACATTTAAATCTACTATATATACATTCCTTTTCCTATGACCTTCAAGAATAACGTTGCTAGTTCCTTTAATGATAATGCGACATCCATCAGTATGAAAAACGACTTTGTTACCTTTGTCGCATAGTTGAGATATGCTTAGCAAGTTATGTTTTAGACCATCCACGAGATAGACATCACTGATCGCGTGAGACTTAGAAATTCCGATCTTGCCAATGCCGATTACTTTTCCCTTCTTGTTGTCCTCGAACGTCACTTTTCCTCCGTTGAAGGGCTTAAGTGAAAGAAATAGATTCTTGTCTCCAGTCATGTGTCTTGAACATCCACTGTCAAGATACCATTAATTGTTTTCTTTCACTACTTCCTGCAGAAGGTATTAGATACAGTTTTTAGGTACCCAACCTAAGTTAGGTCCCTTATGATTAGTTACTCTATATACTAAATCTTTTCGAACCCAAACTTGTGTAATAACCATTTTTCTAACCCTTGGATTATTTTGCTTGGGAGGAGTTCTAGGCTTAGGGTTTTCTCTCGGTCTAGGTATTTCTCTGGGTCTATCATGACTGTTTCCCTTGTGAACAGGCTTACTAGGTTTAGGTCGACAAGGGTTTTGTGAAGTGCTAGGTCTCTTGGTGTAGTCGAAGGCCATGTCATAAAACCAACGAAATTTGTTACTTCTTTCTTCGTTATGTTCATTTATAGGGGTTTCATCATCCTCGATAATTGTGTCAACCGTTTTAGCATGTTCGGCATTTTTTCGTATATCATGAGTCTTTTTGACACAGTTGTTTTGGATGTGACGCGTATGACCACAAGAATTGCAAATCGATATTCAGGAAGATCGGCATACTTCCTTTTTCTGAAATCAAAATCCGAAGGTGTTGATTTGCATTTAGAGTGATCTCTACGGCTGTAGCACTCATGTCCTAACCCCATCTTCATATTATTGTCAGATTATTCGGTTAGGAAGTTTAGGACTTTTGTGCTACCTTCCCACTTATCATGGACCTTCCTAGTATGTAGAAGTAGGTCTTTTAGGGTTTTAATCTCCTCTTGACATTTCGTGTGATATACATCATTATCTTTCTTAAAGTTATCACGAAAGTCTTGGAATCGTTTGTTAAGAAGGAATACAACATCGGAATGTTGTTTCTTAACATTGATCATGTCGGTCTTAGATTCCTTTAATTTCTTTGAAAGGGAATATATCTCTTTCTTTTGGTCTAAGATCACTGCTTCATCAGATGTGACCTTAGTTTCCAAAAGTTCTCTGGCTTTTCTAAGTTCTAAAGTTATAGCTTCATTAGCTATAACTTTGGCTTAAAGATTCTTGATGTTAAGCTTTAGGTCTGAAGTTATAGCTTCATTAGCTATAACTTTGGACTTTAATTCCTTCTTTTCAGCCATAGTAGAATCTAACGTAGTTGCTTTCTCAGCTATAACCTTAGATTTTAACTTCTTAGCTTTAGCCTTCAGAGTATTATTCTGTTCTGCAATTTCGAGAATCTGTTCCTTTAGATCTTTTAGCTCTAAGTCCTGTTCGTGACACTTATCGAGAGATTGTTCAAAGAATTCAATTAAAGCACTTTTAGACAATTTCTTAACGCGTTTTTTAAGCTCAAGATAACTTACCTCTTCATCGTCATCTTCGTGTGATTCTCCAAGAAAACAATAGTTTGAGTGTGAGTTTGTGCTTCATCGTCGCTGTCGGAGATTAGGTCATGACTAACACTGCTGAGACAAAGGTTGGCTACTTCGTCGTCTTCAGATCCCTCGTCATCTTCTGAGTCAAGGTCTCCCCAACACGAAGCCATCATTACCTGTTTGAATTCTCTCTTTGTCTTCTCGCGTTTTATCTTGTCCTTGATCTTCTCCCATGTTGGACAATCCTTGATCATATGATCAGATTATCCACACTTGAAGCAACCTCTATTTGTGAAATATGACTTTGATTCTGTAACCTTTTTATTGGATGACTTGTTGTTATTGTTGTAGGATGATTTTGTTTGTTTGTTTTGAAATATTTTATTTTTGAAGCGGCGTGTAAACAAAACAGTCTCATCCTCTAATTCAGAGTCAACTTCTTCGCTTTTCAAGGCCATACTCTTATTTCGGCTAGGTTCAGCGTCATCTTTGTTAAGAGTAATTTCATGGGCCATGAGAGCACTGATGAGTTCTTGATAGGATAGGTTTTCAAGATCTCGTGATTCCTCCATTGCAGTGACTTTAGCACGCCACTTGTTAGTCAGGCTCCTAAGAACCTTTCAAGCAATGTCCTCAGTACTGAATTTCCTACCTAGGTTTTTCAGTTCGTTTATGATGCTTGAAAACCTTGTGGACATACTATCTAAGGACTTATTAGGCTCCATAATGAATAGCTCATATTTTTGCATAAGCAAATCTATTCGATGCTTCCTAACAATAGAAGTACCTTCATAAGCTAGTTCAACCCCATCCCATATCTCCTTGACCATAGAGCACGAAGAAAACCGATCAAACTCTGTAGAAGTCATTCCGTTTTGTAGGAGACTTATTGCTTTGGAGTTCTTTTCGTCCTTCTTGTAGTCAGCCTCGACATAGTCATCTTCTTTCTTTTCATAGTTAGTGCCTTCCTCAGATGCTACAAGAATTTTGTGCGGTCCGTTTTGAATAATCCTCCAGCACGAGGCTCTGATACCAATTGAAGGGTCTATCGATACTAATTGAAGAGTTTATCGATCCGAAATACTCAAGAGGGGGGGGGGGGGTGAATTGAGGATTTAAAACTTTTGAAAGCTTTTTAGATTGTATGAATATAATTGATTATTTAAAGTTTATTGATTAAACTTTAAACAATCAACTAATGAATGTAAAAAAAAATAAACAAACGAATGAAAGAGAGGAGACACACGTTTTTTGAAGTGGTTCAGTTTCACAAGTCGAAACCTACGTCCACTATTCTCGATTAATAAATTTAGTACCTTTCTACGGATTACAAATTTACTAACCTAACTCGTACAACTAACTCTAGTTGTAACTCATGAGTACCGTTAAATACTCGAGTGACTAACTTACGCTAATAAGAAAGCACTAGCATATACGAAGTAAATTTGAAGACCATGTTGTACAGATTCCAACTCAATCTACAAATCATATAATGTAAACTACATTCTACAAGGTAGTTTATTTTTTTATTTTAAAAAAGAAAGGTAATCAATTGAATGTGGAGGTCTAGAGCTTAAGAGGACAAGTTCAGTAAGGTCGGAAGTTACAGGTGTTTTCTACATTTACATGTGTTTCCATGTCATTTGAAGGGAAGTAACTCGGATCTACTAGGAAGTTATCGCCTATAAACAGCCACTCCACGTGGAGACTAACATTAATGTACAAAAATTACCCATCATGAGGGAAAGATAATTTACTTCTTCAAACTGTGTAACTTTTCTTGACAATGTTTCATCGACATTTGCAAATTTCAATTCTGAAACAAAGCGTTCGTCTCGTCTATTAGGAAACCTAGAGCCAAAGCCGCCACAATCTTGTCTTCCGGGATATCCAGGCCGAGGTAAAATGCCAGCACCTCTATCGTTTTGGAATCGACCTCGGCCTCGCCACGCCACCTCTATGTTGATAATTGTTATTCTAATTGGAGGTAGTACATCGAGCTCGGGTTAAATAGTGTAAATAAGCGTAAAATTGTTAAATGGTTTATACATAATAAGGAAGTCGGCTTATTTGGGCTTCTAGAAACAAAAATAAATGGAAATAATGTTTAGTAATATTTCAAATAATATGCTGGATGGATGGAGTGTGACTACTAATTTTAGGCTACACAAAGGTGGTAGGGTTTGGTCATTATGGCAACTAAGTTTATTTGATGTGATGGTTCTCCATTATGATGATCAGTTCATACATGCCAAAGTCATTGCACGAAGTACACAAAGCAGAATTCTTCATTACTATGATCTATGCCTTTAATGAAGGGAGTGAGAGAGTTGACAATGGGAATAAACTTAAGAGTATAGCTCAAGAAAGCAGTACAGGACCTTGGGCAATGGCAGGGGATTTTAACACTGTAACTTCTCCAGATGAAAGGTTAGGAGGTAACACCAGGCAAGAGGATATGGATGACTTCAATTAGTGTATAGCTACTTGTGGAGTGACTGATATTCATGCCACATGAGCCTTTAACACTTGGAATAACAAGCAGGATCCTATGCATAGGAAGTACAGTAGACTAGACAGGTTTATGGTTAACCAAGCTTGGATTGATGTGTTCCCTGATATGATGGCTCACTTTTATCCTGAGGGTTTGCTAGATCACAATCCGTGTATTGTTAGTGATATTAAGCTTGGTGGCAGGAAAAATGCTATGTTCAAATACTTCAACATGTGGAGCTCAGCACCATCTTTTACCAGCATAGTCAATAATGATTGGGGCAAATCTTACAATGGCACTAAGATGTTTTGTATTGTAAAGAAACTGAAGTGTCTTAAAGGGGCTTTGAAAGCACTGAATAGAGAGTCCTACTCAGATATTGAAAGTAAAGCAAGTATGGCTATGCAACAACTGGATAGCATTCAGCAACAACTGATGCAGGATCCCACCAGTCTTGAGTTATTGTCCCAGAAGATGGAGCTTCTTGCTAGTGTTAGAGACTTGACTAAAGCAAGGGATAGCTTCTTAATTCAAAAAGCCAAGACTCAGTGGTTAGAGGATGGGGATAGTAATACTGCCTATTTTCATGGAGCCATTAAGAAAAGGTGTATCAGGAACAAGGTCATCCAAATAGAAGATCAAAATGGGGTGTTGTGTAAAGACAGCCAGAGTATCCAACAAGCCTTCCTGGCATACTACCAATCTCTTCTTGGGAGTAGGAAGACCACCACAGCTGTCAGAACTGATGTTTTGGGAAAAGGGAATCACTGCACTGAGGAGCATGCTGCTATCCTGTCTAAGCAAGTGACTAATGAGGAAATAAAACAAGTTGTTTTCTCAATTCCTAATGAAAAGGCCCCAGGGCCTGATGGGTACACAAGTAAGTTTTTCAAAGACTCATGGGATATAGTTGGCCCAGATATTTGTGCTGCAGTAACTGAATTCTTTCTGACAGGCCAATTACTTACTCAAATAAATGCTACCAACATTACTTTGATCCTTAAATGTGAGAGACCTACTTCTGTGAAGCATTTTAGACCAATTGCCTGCTGTAATATGCTGTATAAGATCATTTCCAAATTGCTTTGTAATAGGTTATCCTTGGTTTTGCCTGACCTCATCCATGATAACCAAGGAGACTTTATCAAGGGCAGGTCCATCATTGAGAATGTCCTCATTTGCCAAGATATTGTCCAACAGTACTCAAGAAAGGGTGTCTTCCCTAGATGTATATTGAAGAATGATCTTCAAAAGGCTTATGACACTGTTGAATGGGATTTTGTTGAACAAATGTTCCATGGGCGCAATTTCCCTACTCATTTTACTCAACTGGTTATGGTGTGTGTCAAGTCTACTGCATTTACATTATCCTTAAATGTTAGCAATTTTGGATATTTCAAGGGGCAACGAGGACTTAGACAAGGAGACCCTATATCTCCTTTGATCTTTACCATGTGCATGGTGTATTTGACAAGATTGATCAAGTTTTCTACTGAGAAATGGCCATTCCAATACCATCCTTTATGCAAGTCCCTCAAATTGACACATTTGATGTTTGCAGATGACCTGCTCTTATTCTGCAAAGGAAATGCTCACTCTGTTATGCTTCTCATGAGAGCTTTTTCCTCTTTTTCTGAAGCAACTAGCCTCAATATGAATAACACCAAATCAGAAATATTCTTTAATGGAATGGATGAGGTTCTGCAGGAGGATATCAAGAGGGTCACTGGTTTCTGTGAAGGCCATATGCCTTTTAGATACTTGGGAGTCCCCATTCAAGCTGGAAGACTGACAAAGAAGGAATGCAATAATCTAACAGAGAAAATGGTTGGAAAAATTCGAAGCCTTGGTGCCAAAAAGCTTTCATATAGTGGTAGGCTTACTCTCATAAACTCAGTGCTAAATACCCTCTACAATTACTGGGCTTCCATGTTTATCATCCCAAAGAGTGTCATTAAAAGAATTGAAGCAATTTGTAGAAACTATCACTGGGATGGTAGCTCTGAATATCATAGAGTTCCCCTGGTTACTTGGGACAAGGTTACTCTGCCAAAACATGAAGGTGGTCTAGGAATAAAGAAAGATGAACTATGGAATGTTGTCACAATTGGTAAATTGGTGAGCTGGGTCTATTCAAAAGCAGATAGACTATGGATTAGATGGATAAATCAGATTTACATCAAACAGCAGCAATGACATAACTATAAACCTCCTGCAACTGCCCCTGGTCCTGGAAAAACGTGTGTAAAGTAAAAGATTTACTGAAAGATGGATATGTTGATGGTACCTAGACTGCTCAAGCTCACGGATATTCAATCAGAGGAGGATATGACTGGCTGGTCATGCCTCATCCTGCTCAGAATTGGACTAAGCTAGTCTGGAACAATTGGAATACTCCTAAGCACTCAATGATAACCTGGATTACTCTCCAAGGAGGACTGAACATCAAAGATAAACTGTTTAAAATTGGTTGCAGCAATGATAATCACTGTTGTTGCTGTGACAGTATGCCGGAAACTAATGAACACCTCTTTATCTACTGTCCTTACACCAGCAGGATCAGAGGTAAGCTAGAACTCTGGCTTGGCAGACCTATGCCTGCTGTCAATGACATGGTAGCAGGTAATACAGGGTCGATTCAGTGGAAGATAATGGCAGTGGTGATGAATGCTTACTGCTATAATGTCTGGCTGCAGAGAAATAATGCAAGGATCAATAACTTCATCGCCAGACCTGAAATTGTTGCTAAACAGATTGAAGAGGAAGCCAGGAGACGTATCAAGTTCAAAGCTGGTCCAAACATGGATCAAGTTAGCCTACCTATGCTTAGGAATATTGGCTTGTAGTAGGTTCAATAGTTTGTTTGCTTTTTGGGAGCCTTACTCTCTAATATCCTTGTAAATGATACTTTTTGTTTCTTGATATATAATATTATGACTCACATTTCACCAAAAAAAAATAAGAAAGCACAAATGATTCTTGCAAAGGTTCATGTTAATGAACAAGTAAGAAATCAAATAAGCACTATTATCTTATAATGATAACTTAACAAATAAATATACGAGTTTAAAACACACGACCTTTCAAAAATATCAAAACGGTTTTCTGCTTTGAAACATACAATTTTGCTTTGTGAAAATAAGATCATTTTTTATGCTTAAGGTCTCTATCTTAAATGTTGCAAAGAGCAAAGTATTTATATGAAGGAAAGAATAAGGCAACTCGGTTTCTAGAAACCCTAATGGCCGAAAATAGGAGATATGTTAACAAATCATATCTTCTATTATTTCTTTCCTAAAAGCCTAAAAGATAATTAAGAATATTCCAAAAGATAGAATATAATCTATTCAATTATTATCTTTACTATAAATTCTAAGATATGATAAGATTTTCTATTACAAGAATATATTTTATCATAAACAAATATATTAAGTAAGATATACAAGATATGTAAAGATATAAAATATTTACCAAATATATCCTAGTTTACACGAGATGTCACGGCTCATATGCCTCGTGACTCGTGCAAACCCTAGCTCAATATATGGGTTAGAATTTAGGTTTTAAGAGAGGCTTTGTTGAAACCCTAATTAGTAGCATGGTCCAACTCATAAGTTGACCCAAAACAACTACTAGTCAACGTTCAACAAGGAACCGAACTCCGCACTAAACCAGGCTTTATTAAGTAAATACTTTTTATCAAAACATTTAAAATAAACTTTAAACAATTTTAAAACATTATATGTCGTGTATAGTAAACTCAGCATCTCAATGTTATAGTAAGAGAGATATAACATTGAGCTCTTTTACTAGTAATGTTATAGCTGCAAAGCTATAACTTTACTAATTCAAGAAACTCATTCTTAGTTATCATTACGAGATAATCACCTATACTATTCTAATCTTTAGGGAGATCTTCGAGTATAGGCTACGTCATCATCCAAGCTTGATTAATCTTTAGACGGACTTCGTCTTCACATAAATCTTGAATGAATCTTCACATCCTTTGATCTAGAATTGAGGCTTGACTATTGTATACTTCTATCACAACTTCCTTTGTTGCTTGTATTAGATAAATCGAATCTAAAAGACTTAGACAAATGATTACGCGCAACAAGTATATAAATTATAAAGCACCTTGACATCATCCAAACATAAACATATATACTATATGGTTCAACACAAGGCGTTGAGCCGCCGCTCGTTTAGAAGAGTGAGTTGTTCGTACCTTCGACGGGTCCATTCCGCCTCAGGGACTTGACTTTCCAGTAGAATGCGTAGAGAAGGGACCTCTAACTCTACCGGTTAAACCGCCTCCATACCGTATGCTAGGTATAAGGGTGTGGCGCCTGTCGGTGTTCGAATTAAGGTTCGGTATCCCCAGAGTGAGAATGGGAGTTTCCTCGGCCAATCGCGGTAGTTGTCTTGCATTTTCTTGACAATGGTGACAAGAGTTTTGTTCGCTGCCTCCACCGCTCTGTTGGTTTGGGGACGGTAAGGGGATGATCGATATTGTTTGATCTTGTATTTGTCCAGTAAGGTCTCTGTTTCCGCCCGGAAGTGAGAGCCTTGATCGCTGATGATCTCATGGGGTACCCCATATCGGCAGATGATGTTGTTTGGATGAACTTGGCCCCTTGTTTGGCGGTCAAGACGGCATATGACTGCGCTTCCACCCATTTGGTGAAGTAGTCGATGGCGACGAGGACGAAGCAATAACCCTCTGTGCCTACCAGGTTGACTTTCCCGATGATATCGATGCCCCAGGTCGAGAAAGGCCAGGGCGATGTCATGATGTATAAAAGGGATTGTGGTATGTGTTGTATGTTGGCAAAGATTTGGCAATTGTGGCAATATTTGACGTAGTTATGGCAGTCAGATTCCATGGTGGTCCAGTAGTAACCTAGCCGTGTGATCTTCTGAGTGAGCATCATTGCGCTCATGTGAGAGCCACATTCTCCGTCGTGGACCTCTCCCATGACTTTTTTGGCTTTGTAATGGTCAATGCAAAGGAGGAGAATTCCTTGGGGTGTTCTTTTGTATTGTTGATCTTGGTTTATCACGAATTTTGACGCAAGTAAACGGATGGCTCTTTGTTCTCTTGGATCAGAGTTAGGAGGGAATTCATTTTTGGTTTTATAGTTGAGGATGGCTTGGTACCAGGCTTCATCATGGCTTTCCTCGTCGTCGCTGATGGCACAAATATAGGTTGGCTCGCTCCTTCTCTTGACACATAGGGGCATCGATGTCATATCGTCAGGTATGTTGACGAGCCCGGCAAGTTTTGCCAGGGCATCAGCAAATTGATTTTCCTCTCACGACAAGTGGAAGTAGTCGACTTGGTCGAAGAACTCCGCCTCTTGATTGATCTTCACTCGGTAGGGAGCTAAGCTGTCACTTCGGATTTTCCATGACCCGGACACCTGATTGATGATGAGCAAGGAATCGCTGTGGACCCTCAGTCTCTTGATGCCAAGTGTGATGGTTGCTTGTAGGCCGATGAGGCATGCTTCATATTCAGCGGCATTGTTGGTGACGGCGAAGTCTAGCTTGACCGAGATCGGAACATGTTCTCCCTCTGGTGATATTAGAAGGATTCCTACCCGAAAGCCTCTTAGATTAGACGCACCATCGAAGTATAGGTCCCATGCGTCGGAGTCGGCACAAAGGATGTCTTCGTCAGAAAGTGACCATGTGTCGGTCGTTGGATCCTCGTTGACGGGATTCTCGACAAGGAAATCGGCGACTGCTCTCCCCTTGATAACCTTGAGGGGTACAAACTTGAGATCAAACTCGACAAAGATGAGTGTCCACCTAGACAGCCGTCCGTTTAGTACGGGTTTTTCGAAGATGTATTTGACTGGGTCCATCTTGGAGTAGATGTAGACCGTGTAGCTGAGCATGTAATGTCGCAGCTTCTTTGTTGACCATACTAGGGCAAGGCATTTTTTTTCCAGTTGGGTGTACCCCATCTCGTACTCAATGAACTTTTTGCTGATGTAGTAGATGGCTCGTTCTTCGCCGTCGACTGTTTGTTCTAGCATTGCTCCCATGGCTGTGTCGGTAACAGTCAGGCATAGGGATAAAGGGATCCCCGGTTAAGGTGGCATGAGGACAGGAGGTTTGGATAGGATTTCCTTTATTCGTCGAAGGCTTTTTGACAATCATCATCCCAATCACAGGATCGGAGGCGCGAAGCTTCTTGAAGATTGGTTCACAAATCATGGTGAGCTTGGCAATGAAGCGGCTAATGTATTGTACCTGACCGAGAAATCCCCGAATCTCCTTCTCGTTCTTAGGCCAAGGCATTTGTTGAAGGGCTTTGATTTTGGTTGGATCAATCTCAATGCCTCTTTTGCTGACGACATGTCCCAAGAGTTTTCCGGAGGTGACCCCGAATACACACTTCGAGGATTTAGTCTCATGTTGTACTTTCGTTCGCAGATTTCCAGCGAAGAATTTTCAAGGGCGCCGATGTGGCCATCCCGTTCTCTTGACTTGACAATCATGTCATCGACATATACCTCTACCTCCTTGTGCAT